>NW_025576241.1:0-7500 GCF_905147105.1 Pieris brassicae
GGAACGTGAGCTGGGTTTAGACCGTCGTGAGACAGGTTAGTTTTTACCCTACTGATGGCGTGTCGTTGCGATAGTAATACTGCTCAGTACGAGAGGAACCGCAGTTTCGGACATTTGGTTCATGCACTCGGCCGAGCGGCCGGTGGTGCGAAGCTACCATCCGCGGGATTATGCCTGAACGCCTCTAAGGCCGAAGCCAGCCTAGCCGAATCCGGCAAGGATATTCTCACTGTGGAGCCCCGAGTGTCGGGAGGCTCTAAACAATGTGATTTTACTAGTCGCGCGTCCCTCGTGACGCGCCGACGTCGGAGCCCATTTGGAACGCGACGATCGGTGCGAGCGGTCTTAACACGTGCACTACGGCGTCCGAAGTTTTCGAATACAACTCAGTTCGATGTCGGGGCTCGGAATAGTCTGTAGACGACTTACGTTCCTGGCGGGGTGTTGTGCTCGGTAGAGCAGCGTCGTGCTGCGATCTGTTGAGACTCAGCCCTACGCCAGGTGATTCGTCCGAGGACGAGATCGGTGGTTATTACGCGTTGTTTGTTCGCTCTTGTGAGGCGGCGGGGCGTGTGTCGTCCGTCGTCTCTTTGTTGGCGGCCGCGGTGGTGTTTGATTATTTTTAATTATCAACATCGTGTGTGTGTCCAACCGATGAGAGACGACGACACGAAGAATACACAACAAACAAACAATCAATCAATAATCAATTATATAATATAAAAAATATTATATTTTTGTAAACTCTATTAAACAAAACAAAACGATACATAGTTTTGATTAACAGGAGAGTTTTTATTTTTAAATATTCAATTTTAACTAGAAACGTATCGCTGTCGCTAACAAAACCCCGCTAGTTACAACACACATATAATTGACAGAGTTGTAGATATCGTGCCGTTGAGCGGCATCTTGTCGCGTCGCGTGGCGATCTTGTACGAGAAACATTCGGCGCGAAGCTGCCGACCGGCCGGTCGGTCGCGCGTCGCTCTTGTACGAGAAACATTTTCTATTTTGTATTGTAAAACACGCAACGCACAATAAATATATAAAAAATACATACATAAATACATATATACATACACACATACAAAATGATAAAAATTCATTTTGCATCATATTAAAAATAAAAAAATAAAAAATATTAATATACAAACCTAAACCTAACCTAACCTAACCGAACAATGGATGATAATTGGTTTTTGTACTGCTCCGACGCTACGGGAAATGCAGCCCCTCCACCCTTGCGTACCAAAAGCGCAGGGCATTTTATTCAAGCCTACGCAGCCTCGGCTTTTTTGGTCGCCTTCGGCGACCAGCCTCAGCCGCTACGGCTTGCATGATGCCCGCGCTTTGGGTACGGCGGGTGAGGGCTGCTCTCCCTGCGCGCCTCCGAGCTTTTATATACACTCTAGGGGTAGGGCAGACAAGACCGCGTGAATAGTGGGGCGCTCTGATTCGGTTTTGGGTACTTTTTGGATATTCAATAAGTAAGTAAGTAAGTAAGTAAGTAAACACTCAATTCTCACTCAAGAATTACAATATAATACACAAAATTTACAACTTACAAACAATGAAATGAATGATCTTTTTCTCGTATGCATCGCAAATGATCGATACTTTCAAAATAATCTGAACCCTTACACTTAGTCAACTCAAAGTGATTGACGTTTGACATCAATTTTATGTCGGTTTTATGAAATAGATTTTGGTCGGCGGTCGGTAACGGCCATATATGTCTTATATATCAATTTGTATGAAAAAGTTTAAAAAAAAAAAAAAAAAACTCAATCAACTAAGTAAGTAAGTAAGCAAGCACTTAAGTTTCTTTTAGTGAGTACTATCTAGAATAATTAAAAATATCGACATTTAAATCGACGGTCCCTATTTGGAAGGTTAACCTATAGCCCTAATAATAATTATATTATTATGATTATGACAATGTTGATGTTGTTGCACTAGACACACCATAATAAACCATAAATAGTTTTTCTTACCAGAAGAGTTTTTATTTTTAAATATTCAATTTTAACTAGAAACGTATCGCTATCGCTAACAAAACCCCACACCACACACCACCACACGTTACACACATATACTTGACAGAGTAGATACTATCTACATATCTATCGACAGAGTTGTAGATATCGTGCCGTTGAACGGCATCTTGTCGCGTCGCGTGGCGATCTTGTACGAGAAACATTTTCCTCTGACATTGTATCGGAATAATTATTATAATTCATTATTATACATACATACATACATACATACATACATACATACATACATACATATTATTAATAAATTAATTGTTTTTTTTTTCTTCAAATAAACCCACATTGCCATTTCTCTGAGCGTGTGCTGCGAGCTTCAACGAGAAACATTCGGCGCGAAACTGTCGAGCGGCCGGCCGTCGCGCGCCGCACCTGTACGAGAAACATTTTCCTCTGACGTTGCATCGGAATAATTATTATAATTCATTATTATACATACATACATACATACATACATACATATTATTAATAAATTAATTGTTTTTTTTTTTTTTTTTTTTTCTTCAAATAAACCCACATTGCCATTTCTCTGAGCGTGTGCTGCGAGCTTCAACGAGAAACATTCGGCGCGAAACTGTCGAGCGGCCGGCCGTCGCGCGCCGCACCTGTACGAGAAACATTTTCCTCTGACGTTGCATCGGAATAATTATTATAATTCATTATTATACATACATACATACATACATACATACATACATATTATTAATAAATATAATTGTTTTTTTTGTTTTTTCTTTTCTTCAAATAAACCCACATTGCCATTTCTCTGAGCGTGTGCTGCGAGCTTCAACGAGAAACATTCGGCGCGAAACTGTCGAGCGGCCGGCCGTCGCGCGCCGCACCTGTACGAGAAACATTTTCCTCTGACGTTGCATCGGAATAATTATTATAATTCATTATTATACATACATACATACATACATACATACATACATATTATTAATAAATTAATTGTTTTTTTTTTCTTCAAATAAACCCACATTGCCATTTCTCTGAGCGTGTGCTGCGAGCTTCAACGAGAAACATTCGGCGCGAAACTGTCGAGCGGCCGGCCGTCGCGCGCCGCACCTGTACGAGAAACATTTTCCTCTGACGTTGCATCGGAATAATTATTATAATTCATTATTATACATACATACATACATACATATTATTAATAAATATAATTGTTTTTTTTGTTTTTTCTTTTCTTCAAATAAACCCACATTGCCATTTCTCTGAGCGTGTGCTGCGAGCTTCAACGAGAAACATTCGGCGCGAAACTGTCGAGCGGCCGGCCGTCGCGCGCCGCACCTGTACGAGAAACATTTTCCTCTGACGTTGCATCGGAATAATTATTATAATTCATTATTATACATACATACATACATACATACATACATATTTTTAATAAATTAATTGTTTTTTTTTTTTTTTTTTTTTTCTTCAAATAAACCCACATTGCCATTTCTCTGAGCGTGTGCTGCGAGCTTCAACGAGAAACATTCGGCGCGAAACTGTCGAGCGGCCGGCCGTCGCGCGCCGCACCTGTACGAGAAACATTTTCCTCTGACGTTGCATCGGAATAATTATTATAATTCATTATTATACATACATACATACATACATACATACATACATATTATTAATAAATATAATTGTTTTTTTTGTTTTTTCTTTTCTTCAAATAAACCCACATTGCCATTTCTCTGAGCGTGTGCTGCGAGCTTCAACGAGAAACATTCGGCGCGAAACTGTCGAGCGGCCGGCCGTCGCGCGCCGCACCTGTACGAGAAACATTTTCCTCTGACGTTGCATCGGAATAATTATTATAATTCATTATTATACATACATACATACATACATACATACATACATATTATTAATAAATTAATTGTTTTTTTTTTCTTCAAATAAACCCACATTGCCATTTCTCTGAGCGTGTGCTGCGAGCTTCAACGAGAAACATATCTATCAATACAAATGTCTATGCAAAAAAAAGAAAACAAACAAAATCATATCAGTCAATAAAATAAATAATAATATTTTTTTACTACTACTACTAGTACTACTACGTGCTACTACTGCACGCCAATACACATACATAATAAAATGAAAAATCGTCTCTCTCTCGCTCGCTCTACGAGAAACATTCGACGTCCGCTCCAATGCCGACGCGGACTATTGCTCTCGGTATAGATGTGGAGCGAAACAGTCGTGCGCACAGCGTCGACTCGTTCTCGTTGCCGCGCGTCGTTCGTGTCTATTATATAGACGAACGACGGACGAGAGAGAATGTGTTCTTGTTTTTGTTTTTGTGTTTGTGCGAAGTGTGAGAATATTATATACATATATTCGCGCATGGATGATATAGATATGGGTATGGATTTTCGGAGGAAATTATATCAAATTCGTATTTCGAATGCGAGACCGCCGAGATCTTTCCCAGCTCTCTCTCTCTCTGTGTGTGTGGTGTATAGTACATTTTATATATCTCTCTTGTGTCAACACAAAATAACAAAGAATATACATACTACTCCTCCTCATATTTTATATAATATAATATAAAATTATATTATAGCACCGCGTTCGCAGACCGTATGGTGATGTTACCAATCGACCAAGATTTGGGACCGTCTCCCCCGGTGTTATCTGTGATGTTAAAAGAATACGCTTCTAGGCACACCTCAACGCAGGGCGCCTAGCGTGTTCGACACGTGCGCGGTCGCCACGGCGACCGTATATGGAAAGAATGTATAAAAGAGGACGCACACGCGCCCATCGTCGAAACGGTGTGCGCAGCGTCGTGTTGGAATTTATCCCTCAAGCTCCGGGCGTTGATCGTATCTAGTGCGAATCATGCGTGTGTGTGCGCATGTAATTGCCAGCCGAGTTTTAATATGTTTACAATAACGTATTGAATAAAAATTGAGAAGTTGCGTTTAGATGAATGTTCAATTTTCAAATTGTCACAACATCGATTCCCGCCCGCGGGGTCGTGTTCGTTGCAGTTTTATGTCCCTCACAGTGGTCGAGCATCGTTGTACATCACCTCGTTGCGAGATCGTGACGGGACGGCCGCTCGTAGACCGGTCAAAGTTAGTCTATCGATATGAAGCGCGAACGTCGCGTCGCGTGCAAATTCGACGCGTTACGTTCACGCGTGTCGAGAAGGCGCGCGCGCAAGCGCGCGCCCCTCGACGCCGCCGAGCCAGCGGCTCGCCGAAGCCGCGTGACCGCGGTGTAGGCGTGTCGTTTGCGTAAGCAGCTCCCTGGTTGATCCTGCCAGTAGTTATATGCTTGTCTCAAAGATTAAGCCATGCATGTCTCAGTGCAAGCCGTATTAAGGCGATACCGCGAATGGCTCAATATATCAGTTTTGGTTCCTTAGATCTTACTCAGTTACTTGGATAACTGTGGTAATTCTAGAGCTAATACATGCAATCAGAACTCTGACCAGTGATGGGATGAGTGCTTTTATTAGATCAAAACCAATCGGCGGAGGGCCATGCGTCCGAAGTCGTTAATTTTGATGAATCTGGATAACTTTTGCCGATCGCACGGTCCAGTACCGGCGACGCATCTTTCAAATGTCTGCCTTATCAACTTTCGATGGTAGTTTCTGCGACTACCATGGTTGTCACGGGTAACGGGGAATCAGGGTTCGATTCCGGAGAGGGAGCCTGAGAAACGGCTACCACATCCAAGGAAGGCAGCAGGCGCGCAAATTACCCACTCCCGGCACGGGGAGGTAGTGACGAAAAATAACGATACGGGACTCTTACGAGGCCTCGTAATCGGAATGAGTACACTTTAAATATTTTAACGAGGAACAATTGGAGGGCAAGTCTGGTGCCAGCAGCCGCGGTAATTCCAGCTCCAATAGCGTATACTAAAATTGTTGCGGTTAAAAAGCTCGTAGTTGCATTTGTGCGCCGCGCTGTCGGTGCACCGCATCCGCGGTGATACTGACACGTCTGCGGAGCATATCGTCGGTGAGCCGGCGGTAAAACGCCGGTTCAATATCAAAATCCTATCGCGGTGCTCTTCGGTGAGTGTCGAGGTGGGCCGACAATTTTACTTTGAACAAATTAGAGTGCTCAAAGCGGGCTCAAAATGCCGCTTGAATATTTCGTGCATGGAATAATAGAATATGATCTCGGTTCTATTTTGTTGGTTTTCAGAACTCCGAGGTAATGATTAATAGGGATAACTGGGGGCATTCGTATTGCGACGTTAGAGGTGAAATTCTTGGATCGTCGCAAGACGAACATCAGCGAAAGCATTTGCCAAAGGTGTTTTCATCAATCAAGAACGAAAGTTAGAGGTTCGAAGGCGATTAGATACCGCCCTAGTTCTAACCGTAAATATGTCATCTAGCGATCCGCCGACGTTACTACAATGGCTCGGCGGGCAGCTTCCGGGAAACCAAAGATTTTGGACTCCGGGGGGAGTATGGTTGCAAAGCTGAAACTTAAAGGAATTGACGGAAGGGCACCACCAGGAGTGGAGCCTGCGGCTTAATTTGACTCAACACGGGAAATCTCACCAGGCCCGGACACCGGAAGGATTGACAGATTAACAGCTCTTTCTTGATTCGGTGGGTGGTGGTGCATGGCCGTTCTTAGTTGGTGGAGCGATTTGTCTGGTTAATTCCGGTAACGAACGAGACTCTAGCCTGCTAAATAGGCGTCGTCATTCAAGGTGTGCGCGACTCTCGGGGAGCGCAACTCACTGGCGACGTATTAAAATTCTTCTTAGAGGGACCGGCGGCTTCGAGCCGCACGAGATTGAGCAATAACAGGTCTGTGATGCCCTTAGATGTCCTGGGCCGCACGCGCGCTACACTGAAGGAATCAACATGTTCTCCCTGGCCTAGAGGCCCGGGCAACCCGTTGAAACTCCTTCGTGCTGGGGATTGGGGTTTGCAATTATCCCCCATAAACGAGGAATTCCTAGTAAGCGCGAGTCATAAGCTCGCGTTGATTACGTCCCTGCCCTTTGTACACACCGCCCGTCGCTACTACCGATTGAATGATTTAGTGAGGTCTTCGGACCGACACGCGGTGGCCTCACGGCCGTCGGCGTTGCTGGGAAGTTGACCAAACTTGATCATTTAGAGGAAGTAAAAGTCGTAACAAGGTTTCCGTAGGGGAACCTGCGGAAGGATCATTAACGTTGGTTTTTTCTTTTTGTTTTGTTGTTGTCAAAGACTCGCAAAAAAAGAAAAAAATACAAAAACACGTGAATGATACGAATCAAAATCGAATCCGAGACGGTTGACTCTCTCTCGTCGATTCGCGACGTGTGCGTTGCGACACGCTTTGATTAGCGTTCGCTATCGCCTATTGATACTTTGAAATAATATTTTATAATTTTTGTGTACAACCACGCAAATAAAAGAGATTTTCTTTCTTTTCATTTGTCGTACACGTTAATGATAAGTATTATTTTCAAATTTTTTTGT
>NW_025576241.1:12500-15000 GCF_905147105.1 Pieris brassicae
TTCTGCAGGGCAACGGTGGACACCTGCGGGAACTGTGGCGAGGATGGCCACACGCATAAAGCGTGCAAAAACACCTTCCGTAGGTGCGCCACCTGTAAAAAAGCAGGGAAGCCGTCGGAGGACCACCGAACCGCTTCGGTACAGTGCCCGGCGAGACAGGCGGCGGAGAAGCGATCCTTAGAAAGAACCAACTATGGATTATAGGTCCATAGGCGGTTCACGAGGAGACAAGACGGACATCTCGGTCGGACAAGTAAACCTGCAAGGGTCGGCGATGGCCACCAAGGAGCTGCCGGCTCTCGCGAGGAATCTGGACCTCAGCGTCTGTCTGGTGCAAGAACAATACCCGGCAGCTAGGCTGCCGGGCCTGTACCAGCACGATGTGGCCCCAATGGCAGGAATCATCGTGCTGAGAGACGATCTGGCAGTGCTCGTACTCCGCAACTTGTGCACGTCTCACTGTTTCGTGGCACAGCTGGGAGGGGGGGAAAACACCGTGTACGTGGTGTCGGCGTACTTCCAGTACAAGGATGAGATAGCCCCACACCTGGAGCACTTGGAACGAGTGCTGGAAGCGCTTCGAGGAAAATGCGTGGTCATAGGTGTCGACACAAACACCCACTCTCAGCTGTGGTACAGTCGCGAGGACCAGTGTGAAGGAAGAGGCAGAGTGGCAGAGCAGCGTAGGACGGCTATGGAGAGTTTCGTGCTGTCGTGGGGTCTCCTGGTCCACAACGTCCAAGGCCAACCGGACACCTTTAGTTCACCGAATGGGAGCTCCAACATTGACGCGACTCTGGGAACGAGAGGAGTTCGGATCGACGGATGGACCGTGCACGCCGATCTCAGCGCGAGTGACCACCGCCTGATTACGTTTGTGATCCATCTCGGATCAGCTAGTTCCTCAGGACAACTGCATCAGGCGCGTAGCAGTGAACAGGGCATGGAGCCGATAAGGTTTCGTGACCGCGGGGTGGATTGGGACCGGTTCCGCTCGGACTTAACGTTGCGCGTGGGCAGGATAACGTTTAACGCTCCTGCTCAGGCTATTTGTTCGGCGTTTACTTCCGCTGTCGTGACTTCGGCGGAGAAATGTTTGGGGGTGGTGAAGCCTAAACGGCATGGGGGCTACGAGTGGTGGTCGGGTGAACTGGACGGCCTCCGCAGGCAGCATAATAAATTTCGTCGGGAGTGGCAACAGGCAAGGCGCGCGGGCGGCCTGTGCGAAGAGATTGCGCGAAAACGCTTTCATCTTGCCCGTACTAGGTACCGGAAGGCAATGCGGAATGCCGAAACCGAGCACTACAGAAGAATTTCCGACTCTGGGAATGAAGATCCCTGGGGAATGGCGTACCGGCTCGCTAGCGGGCGCGTGCGCCCACCCTCGGGAGTAGTAAACGGTATGAAGCTATCGCAGGGATTTGCTACGAACATGGAGGAAGCGATGTCTGGAGTTCTGGCGATCATGTACCCGGACGATGATGTGGCGGTCGATTCGCCGTACCACTCAAGGGTACGCCTTGCCGCCGCTTTCGCGCCGTCGGGAAAAGACGTGGACATAGTGGACAGGTCAGCACTCGATAGGATCGTGAAGAGCCTACCTAATAAATGTCCGGGGCTAGACGGTATCACGGCGCGGATTGCCAAGGTCGTTTGGAATGTGGCCGCGTCGGAAATGATGTATATTTACAGCAAGTGTGTCCGAGAAGGCGTGTTTCCAGACGTTTGGAAGATCGGAAGGCTGGTTGTTATACCGAAGGGCAATGGGAGACCACTCACGGACCCGAAAGCGTACAGGCCCGTTACGCTTCTGTCGGTACTGGGGAAGATCCTGGAGAGGCTGATCTGCGAGTGTACACCGGGCCTATACGGCCGTATATCGCCCAATCAGCACGGATTCATGCACGGGAAGTCGACGGTGACTGCTTTGAGCAGAGTATTGGACGTCGTGCGAGAGACGAACCACAAGTACGTCCAGGCCATCCTATTGGATATCTCGGGCGCGTTCGATAACGCATGGTGGCCGATGGTCCTGGTCAAGTTTAAGCAGGGCGGTTGTCCTCGCAACGTTTATAGACTGCTGTGTTCGTACTTTACCGGTAGAAGGGTGGGGATGTTCGCGAATAACGTGTCCGTCTGGAAGAACTCTACCATGGGTTGCCCACAGGGCTCTGTTTTAGGGCCGACACTGTGGAACATTCTGGTGGACGATTTGTTGCGGATGGCGGTGCCCCCAGGAGTAGAGCTGGTAGCGTACGCGGACGACGTCACGGTCTTGATCGAGGCGAACTCCCGGGCGGACATCGAGTGGAAGGCGGCGACCACTCTTCAACTGGCGCTCGAATGGGGCCAGCGGAATAGGCTGTCGTTTTCGTCTTCGAAAACGCAGTCTATAACATTGAAGGGCAGGTTCCAGCGTCCGCCGGTGATCCGGCTGGGGGGCGACTCGGTGAAGGCCGTCGGCGTGGCGAAGCTGCTCGGCGTGGTGCTGGACGAGCGC
>NW_025576241.1:20000-25000 GCF_905147105.1 Pieris brassicae
CATACATACATATTATTAATAAATATAATTGTTTTTTTTGTTTTTTCTTTTCTTCAAATAAACCCACATTGCCATTTCTCTGAGCGTGTGCTGCGAGCTTCAACGAGAAACATTCGGCGCGAAACTGTCGAGCGGCCGGCCGTCGCGCGCCGCACCTGTACGAGAAACATTTTCCTCTGACGTTGCATCGGAATAATTATTATAATTCATTATTATACATACATACATACATACATACATACATACATATTATTAATAAATTAATTGTTTTTTTTTTCTTCAAATAAACCCACATTGCCATTTCTCTGAGCGTGTGCTGCGAGCTTCAACGAGAAACATTCGGCGCGAAACTGTCGAGCGGCCGGCCGTCGCGCGCCGCACCTGTACGAGAAACATTTTCCTCTGACGTTGCATCGGAATAATTATTATAATTCATTATTATACATACATACATACATACATATTATTAATAAATATAATTGTTTTTTTTGTTTTTTCTTTTCTTCAAATAAACCCACATTGCCATTTCTCTGAGCGTGTGCTGCGAGCTTCAACGAGAAACATTCGGCGCGAAACTGTCGAGCGGCCGGCCGTCGCGCGCCGCACCTGTACGAGAAACATTTTCCTCTGACGTTGCATCGGAATAATTATTATAATTCATTATTATACATACATACATACATACATACATACATATTATTAATAAATTAATTGTTTTTTTTTTTTTTTTTTTTTTCTTCAAATAAACCCACATTGCCATTTCTCTGAGCGTGTGCTGCGAGCTTCAACGAGAAACATTCGGCGCGAAACTGTCGAGCGGCCGGCCGTCGCGCGCCGCACCTGTACGAGAAACATTTTCCTCTGACGTTGCATCGGAATAATTATTATAATTCATTATTATACATACATACATACATACATACATACATACATACATATTATTAATAAATATAATTGTTTTTTTTGTTTTTTCTTTTCTTCAAATAAACCCACATTGCCATTTCTCTGAGCGTGTGCTGCGAGCTTCAACGAGAAACATTCGGCGCGAAACTGTCGAGCGGCCGGCCGTCGCGCGCCGCACCTGTACGAGAAACATTTTCCTCTGACGTTGCATCGGAATAATTATTATAATTCATTATTATACATACATACATACATACATACATACATACATATTATTAATAAATTAATTGTTTTTTTTTTCTTCAAATAAACCCACATTGCCATTTCTCTGAGCGTGTGCTGCGAGCTTCAACGAGAAACATATCTATCAATACAAATGTCTATGCAAAAAAAAGAAAACAAACAAAATCATATCAGTCAATAAAATAAATAATAATATTTTTTTACTACTACTACTAGTACTACTACGTGCTACTACTGCACGCCAATACACATACATAATAAAATGAAAAATCGTCTCTCTCTCGCTCGCTCTACGAGAAACATTCGACGTCCGCTCCAATGCCGACGCGGACTATTGCTCTCGGTATAGATGTGGAGCGAAACAGTCGTGCGCACAGCGTCGACTCGTTCTCGTTGCCGCGCGTCGTTCGTCTATATAATAGACACGAACGACGGACGAGAGAGAATGTGTTCTTGTTTTTGTTTTTGTGTTTGTGCGAAGTGTGAGAATATTATATACATATATTCGCGCATGGATGATATAGATATGGGTATGGATTTTCGGAGGAAATTATATCAAATTCGTATTTCGAATGCGAGACCGCCGAGATCTTTCCCAGCTCTCTCTCTCTCTGTGTGTGTGGTGTATAGTACATTTTATATATCTCTCTTGTGTCAACACAAAATAACAAAGAATATACATACTACTCCTCCTCATATTTTATATAATATAATATAAAATTATATTATAGCACCGCGTTCGCAGACCGTATGGTGATGTTACCAATCGACCAAGATTTGGGACCGTCTCCCCCGGTGTTATCTGTGATGTTAAAAGAATACGCTTCTAGGCACACCTCAACGCAGGGCGCCTAGCGTGTTCGACACGTGCGCGGTCGCCACGGCGACCGTATATGGAAAGAATGTATAAAAGAGGACGCACACGCGCCCATCGTCGAAACGGTGTGCGCAGCGTCGTGTTGGAATTTATCCCTCAAGCTCCGGGCGTTGATCGTATCTAGTGCGAATCATGCGTGTGTGTGCGCATGTAATTGCCAGCCGAGTTTTAATATGTTTACAATAACGTATTGAATAAAAATTGAGAAGTTGCGTTTAGATGAATGTTCAATTTTCAAATTGTCACAACATCGATTCCCGCCCGCGGGGTCGTGTTCGTTGCAGTTTTATGTCCCTCACAGTGGTCGAGCATCGTTGTACATCACCTCGTTGCGAGATCGTGACGGGACGGCCGCTCGTAGACCGGTCAAAGTTAGTCTATCGATATGAAGCGCGAACGTCGCGTCGCGTGCAAATTCGACGCGTTACGTTCACGCGTGTCGAGAAGGCGCGCGCGCAAGCGCGCGCCCCTCGACGCCGCCGAGCCAGCGGCTCGCCGAAGCCGCGTGACCGCGGTGTAGGCGTGTCGTTTGCGTAAGCAGCTCCCTGGTTGATCCTGCCAGTAGTTATATGCTTGTCTCAAAGATTAAGCCATGCATGTCTCAGTGCAAGCCGTATTAAGGCGATACCGCGAATGGCTCAATATATCAGTTTTGGTTCCTTAGATCTTACTCAGTTACTTGGATAACTGTGGTAATTCTAGAGCTAATACATGCAATCAGAACTCTGACCAGTGATGGGATGAGTGCTTTTATTAGATCAAAACCAATCGGCGGAGGGCCATGCGTCCGAAGTCGTTAATTTTGATGAATCTGGATAACTTTTGCCGATCGCACGGTCCAGTACCGGCGACGCATCTTTCAAATGTCTGCCTTATCAACTTTCGATGGTAGTTTCTGCGACTACCATGGTTGTCACGGGTAACGGGGAATCAGGGTTCGATTCCGGAGAGGGAGCCTGAGAAACGGCTACCACATCCAAGGAAGGCAGCAGGCGCGCAAATTACCCACTCCCGGCACGGGGAGGTAGTGACGAAAAATAACGATACGGGACTCTTACGAGGCCTCGTAATCGGAATGAGTACACTTTAAATATTTTAACGAGGAACAATTGGAGGGCAAGTCTGGTGCCAGCAGCCGCGGTAATTCCAGCTCCAATAGCGTATACTAAAATTGTTGCGGTTAAAAAGCTCGTAGTTGCATTTGTGCGCCGCGCTGTCGGTGCACCGCATCCGCGGTGATACTGACACGTCTGCGGAGCATATCGTCGGTGAGCCGGCGGTAAAACGCCGGTTCAATATCAAAATCCTATCGCGGTGCTCTTCGGTGAGTGTCGAGGTGGGCCGACAATTTTACTTTGAACAAATTAGAGTGCTCAAAGCGGGCTCAAAATGCCGCTTGAATATTTCGTGCATGGAATAATAGAATATGATCTCGGTTCTATTTTGTTGGTTTTCAGAACTCCGAGGTAATGATTAATAGGGATAACTGGGGGCATTCGTATTGCGACGTTAGAGGTGAAATTCTTGGATCGTCGCAAGACGAACATCAGCGAAAGCATTTGCCAAAGGTGTTTTCATCAATCAAGAAC
This sequence comes from Pieris brassicae, assembly GCF_905147105.1. Taxonomy (NCBI): domain Eukaryota; kingdom Metazoa; phylum Arthropoda; class Insecta; order Lepidoptera; family Pieridae; genus Pieris; species Pieris brassicae. The sequence continues at coordinate 23,613 of NW_025576241.1, forward strand.
GAAAGTTAGAGGTTCGAAGGCGATTAGATACCGCCCTAGTTCTAACCGTAAATATGTCATCTAGCGATCCGCCGACGTTACTACAATGGCTCGGCGGGCAGCTTCCGGGAAACCAAAGATTTTGGACTCCGGGGGGAGTATGGTTGCAAAGCTGAAACTTAAAGGAATTGACGGAAGGGCACCACCAGGAGTGGAGCCTGCGGCTTAATTTGACTCAACACGGGAAATCTCACCAGGCCCGGACACCGGAAGGATTGACAGATTAACAGCTCTTTCTTGATTCGGTGGGTGGTGGTGCATGGCCGTTCTTAGTTGGTGGAGCGATTTGTCTGGTTAATTCCGGTAACGAACGAGACTCTAGCCTGCTAAATAGGCGTCGTCATTCAAGGTGTGCGCGACTCTCGGGGAGCGCAACTCACTGGCGACGTATTAAAATTCTTCTTAGAGGGACCGGCGGCTTCGAGCCGCACGAGATTGAGCAATAACAGGTCTGTGATGCCCTTAGATGTCCTGGGCCGCACGCGCGCTACACTGAAGGAATCAACATGTTCTCCCTGGCCTAGAGGCCCGGGCAACCCGTTGAAACTCCTTCGTGCTGGGGATTGGGGTTTGCAATTATCCCCCATAAACGAGGAATTCCTAGTAAGCGCGAGTCATAAGCTCGCGTTGATTACGTCCCTGCCCTTTGTACACACCGCCCGTCGCTACTACCGATTGAATGATTTAGTGAGGTCTTCGGACCGACACGCGGTGGCCTCACGGCCGTCGGCGTTGCTGGGAAGTTGACCAAACTTGATCATTTAGAGGAAGTAAAAGTCGTAACAAGGTTTCCGTAGGGGAACCTGCGGAAGGATCATTAACGTTGGTTTTTTCTTTTTGTTTTGTTGTTGTCAAAGACTCGCAAAAAAAGAAAAAAATACAAAAACACGTGAATGATACGAATCAAAATCGAATCCGAGACGGTTGACTCTCTCTCGTCGATTCGCGACGTGTGCGTTGCGACACGCTTTGATTAGCGTTCGCTATCGCCTATTGATACTTTGAAATAATATTTTATAATTTTTGTGTACAACCACGCAAATAAAAGAGATTTTCTTTCTTTTCATTTGTCGTACACGTTAATGATAAGTATTATTTTCAAATTTTTTTGTTTAATTTTTTCGCACCTTTTATATTTTCTCATACAAAAACACACACAAAAACAAAACGATTACCCTGAACGGTGGATCACTTGGCTCGCGGGTCGATGAAGAACGCAGTTAACTGCGCGTCATAGTGTGAACTGCAGGACACATTTGAACATCGACATTTCGAACGCACATTGCGGTCCGTGGAGAAATATCCAGGACCACTCCTGTCTGAGGGCCGGCTGCATAAAAACAAAAAGC
>NW_025576241.1:27500-32500 GCF_905147105.1 Pieris brassicae
ACGAGTAGGACGTGCGCGGCGGAGAGCGCAGAAGGGTCTGGGCGTGAGCCCGCCTGGAGCCTCCGTCGGTGCAGATCTTGGTGGTAGTAGCAAATACTCCAGCGAGGCCCTGGAGGACTGACGTGGAGAAGGGTTTCGCGTGAACAGTAGTTGCTCGCGAGTCAGTCGATCCTAAGCTCAAGGAGAGATCTTATGTCGATGCGGCGTGTTTTTTTTCAAAACAACAACGCCCTTTGAGCGAAAGGGAATCCGGTTCCTATTCCGGAACCCGGCAGCGGAACCGTTTCAATAATCGTTCCCTCGTTTATTACGAGCGAGTGTTCGACGGGGTAACCCAAAGTGGCCTGAAGACGCCGCCGAGGGGTCCGGGAAGAGTTTTCTTTTCTGCCTGAGCGTTCGAGTTCCATGGAATCCTATAGAAGGGAGATATGGTTCGGAACGCGAAGAGCACCGCATTTGCGGCGGTGTCCGGATACTCTCTGCGGACCTTGAAAATTCAGGTGAGGGATGTACGTGGAGATGTCGCGCCGGTTCGTACCCATATCCGCAGCAGGTCTCCAAGGTGAAGAGCCTCTAGTCGATAGAATAATGTAGGTAAGGGAAGTCGGCAAATTGGATCCGTAACTTCGGAATAAGGATTGGCTCTGAGGACCGGGGCGTGTCGGGTTTGGACGGGAAGCGGATGCGGCCGGTGCCGGGCCTGGTCGATGCTCGTTGCGTTCGCGCGCTTCGTGCTGAATCCGGACCCGCGTTCCGGCCTTCCGCGGATCTTCCTAGCCGTAAGGCCGCGACGGACGCGCGCTTCGCGGCGTGCGGCCCGGCGCGGTTCTGTACGACCGCCGTTCAACGGTCAGCTCAGAACTGGCACGGACAAGGGGAATCCGACTGTCTAATTAAAACAAAGCATTGCGATGGCCCTCGCGGGTGTTGACGCAATGTGATTTCTGCCCAGTGCTCTGAATGTCAACGTGAAGAAATTCAAGCAAGCGCGGGTAAACGGCGGGAGTAACTATGACTCTCTTAAGGTAGCCAAATGCCTCGTCATCTAATTAGTGACGCGCATGAATGGATTAACGAGATTCCCGCTGTCCCTATCTACTCTAGTCAACGGTAGAGTCGACGGTAGAGACGACGGTAGAGACGACGGTAGAGTCGACGGTAGAGACGACGGAAGTTGCAATAGGGTCATAAGCGATGGACAAAAATGCCTTTGACGCCATTATGGCGTCAAAGGAGCGAGAATTGGAAGAGTTGGAGCGGCAGGGGCGAGAAGCAGGGTTTGCACCGCGCAAGTCCCTGATGCGGACCCCCCCGCCGCGCGATACATCGGTGCGTCCACGGGAAGATGGTGCTCGGAAGCGCAAGGGTACATCGCCCCTAGAATTGGAGGAGGCGACGCGGCGGCGGGTATGCCAGGTGCGTACGCCTGGCTCAGCTTCTCCACGTGCGGAGACGGGACCTACGGCGGAGTTACCGAGAGAGCCCGACACAAACGCTCCGACAACCGTGGGCAAATATGTCGCGGAGGCGAACTCGGCCGGGGAGGCGATCATGGCGGCGACATCGGCGTCGACGTCGAAACTTAACAAGTTGGAGATAGCACAGATAGGCACACAGGTGCAGAAATTAACAGGCATCATCGCCCTCCTGTCGGCGCAGCTGGGCGAAGAGCGCCTTAAGATATGCGCGCTGGAGCACGGTGCGCGCAGCGGAAGACAGGAGGAGGGCACGACTCCTAAAGAATCGGCAAACAGTTACGCGAACGCGTTGAATACGGGGCGAGGTCCTAAACCAAAGCCGTCATCGGCGGGAACGGTGTTGGCCTTCTACCCAGCGGCGGAGAAGTCGGAGGAGATAAAGACTGCGGACCAAACAAAAGCGGCGTTGAAGAAGGCGTTGGACCCCCAGACCTTAGGCGTCGGAATTGCGCAGGTGCGCAAGATAGGGAACGCGGGTGTGATTGTCCAGGCAGCGAGCAAGGGAGACGCGGACAAAATTAGGCGCGCGGTACCGGACAATTTGCGGGTGCAGGTCCCGAAACCGAGGGCCCCTCTCGTTGCGGTCGTTGCGGTTGACGGCGCTAGGGTAGACTCGGGCGCATTCCTGAGGGCGCTGCGCACCCAGAACTTTGCGGGTCAACAAGAGTGGCGAAAGGAGGAGGTCGACGTGGCCTTCAAGAAGAGCGCGCGAGGAGGAGCGTGCACCACGGTGGTGCTGCGGTGTAGCCCAGCTTGGCGAGACAAGCTGGTCTCCAAAGAGCGGGTCTATATAGAGTGGGAGCGTCATGTCGTGCGCGATTACGCCGACGCTACCTGCTGCGGGAAGTGCCAGGGCTACGGGCACGCGGCACGCTTCTGCAGGGCAACGGTGGACACCTGCGGGAACTGTGGCGAGGATGGCCACACGCATAAAGCGTGCAAAAACACCTTCCGTAGGTGCGCCACCTGTAAAAAAGCAGGGAAGCCGTCGGAGGACCACCGAACCGCTTCGGTACAGTGCCCGGCGAGACAGGCGGCGGAGAAGCGATCCTTAGAAAGAACCAACTATGGATTATAGGTCCATAGGCGGTTCACGAGGAGACAAGACGGACATCTCGGTCGGACAAGTAAACCTGCAAGGGTCGGCGATGGCCACCAAGGAGCTGCCGGCTCTCGCGAGGAATCTGGACCTCAGCGTCTGTCTGGTGCAAGAACAATACCCGGCAGCTAGGCTGCCGGGCCTGTACCAGCACGATGTGGCCCCAATGGCAGGAATCATCGTGCTGAGAGACGATCTGGCAGTGCTCGTACTCCGCAACTTGTGCACGTCTCACTGTTTCGTGGCACAGCTGGGAGGGGGGGAAAACACCGTGTACGTGGTGTCGGCGTACTTCCAGTACAAGGATGAGATAGCCCCACACCTGGAGCACTTGGAACGAGTGCTGGAAGCGCTTCGAGGAAAATGCGTGGTCATAGGTGTCGACACAAACACCCACTCTCAGCTGTGGTACAGTCGCGAGGACCAGTGTGAAGGAAGAGGCAGAGTGGCAGAGCAGCGTAGGACGGCTATGGAGAGTTTCGTGCTGTCGTGGGGTCTCCTGGTCCACAACGTCCAAGGCCAACCGGACACCTTTAGTTCACCGAATGGGAGCTCCAACATTGACGCGACTCTGGGAACGAGAGGAGTTCGGATCGACGGATGGACCGTGCACGCCGATCTCAGCGCGAGTGACCACCGCCTGATTACGTTTGTGATCCATCTCGGATCAGCTAGTTCCTCAGGACAACTGCATCAGGCGCGTAGCAGTGAACAGGGCATGGAGCCGATAAGGTTTCGTGACCGCGGGGTGGATTGGGACCGGTTCCGCTCGGACTTAACGTTGCGCGTGGGCAGGATAACGTTTAACGCTCCTGCTCAGGCTATTTGTTCGGCGTTTACTTCCGCTGTCGTGACTTCGGCGGAGAAATGTTTGGGGGTGGTGAAGCCTAAACGGCATGGGGGCTACGAGTGGTGGTCGGGTGAACTGGACGGCCTCCGCAGGCAGCATAATAAATTTCGTCGGGAGTGGCAACAGGCAAGGCGCGCGGGCGGCCTGTGCGAAGAGATTGCGCGAAAACGCTTTCATCTTGCCCGTACTAGGTACCGGAAGGCAATGCGGAATGCCGAAACCGAGCACTACAGAAGAATTTCCGACTCTGGGAATGAAGATCCCTGGGGAATGGCGTACCGGCTCGCTAGCGGGCGCGTGCGCCCACCCTCGGGAGTAGTAAACGGTATGAAGCTATCGCAGGGATTTGCTACGAACATGGAGGAAGCGATGTCTGGAGTTCTGGCGATCATGTACCCGGACGATGATGTGGCGGTCGATTCGCCGTACCACTCAAGGGTACGCCTTGCCGCCGCTTTCGCGCCGTCGGGAAAAGACGTGGACATAGTGGACAGGTCAGCACTCGATAGGATCGTGAAGAGCCTACCTAATAAATGTCCGGGGCTAGACGGTATCACGGCGCGGATTGCCAAGGTCGTTTGGAATGTGGCCGCGTCGGAAATGATGTATATTTACAGCAAGTGTGTCCGAGAAGGCGTGTTTCCAGACGTTTGGAAGATCGGAAGGCTGGTTGTTATACCGAAGGGCAATGGGAGACCACTCACGGACCCGAAAGCGTACAGGCCCGTTACGCTTCTGTCGGTACTGGGGAAGATCCTGGAGAGGCTGATCTGCGAGTGTACACCGGGCCTATACGGCCGTATATCGCCCAATCAGCACGGATTCATGCACGGGAAGTCGACGGTGACTGCTTTGAGCAGAGTATTGGACGTCGTGCGAGAGACGAACCACAAGTACGTCCAGGCCATCCTATTGGATATCTCGGGCGCGTTCGATAACGCATGGTGGCCGATGGTCCTGGTCAAGTTTAAGCAGGGCGGTTGTCCTCGCAACGTTTATAGACTGCTGTGTTCGTACTTTACCGGTAGAAGGGTGGGGATGTTCGCGAATAACGTGTCCGTCTGGAAGAACTCTACCATGGGTTGCCCACAGGGCTCTGTTTTAGGGCCGACACTGTGGAACATTCTGGTGGACGATTTGTTGCGGATGGCGGTGCCCCCAGGAGTAGAGCTGGTAGCGTACGCGGACGACGTCACGGTCTTGATCGAGGCGAACTCCCGGGCGGACATCGAGTGGAAGGCGGCGACCACTCTTCAACTGGCGCTCGAATGGGGCCAGCGGAATAGGCTGTCGTTTTCGTCTTCGAAAACGCAGTCTATAACATTGAAGGGCAGGTTCCAGCGTCCGCCGGTGATCCGGCTGGGGGGCGACTCGGTGAAGGCCGTCGGCGTGGCGAAGCTGCTCGGCGTGGTGCTGGACGAGCGCGGCACGTTTGCGGAACACGCGCAAGACATCGGCGACAGAGGTGCAAGGTGCTTCGGGAAGATGGCTAGAGTGTCTGCCTCCAACTGGGGTATCAGATACCCGGCGCTCCGGGTGTTATACTACGGAACATTTGTCGCGACCATTACGT
>NW_025576241.1:37500-42500 GCF_905147105.1 Pieris brassicae
CGCCGCACCTGTACGAGAAACATTTTCCTCTGACGTTGCATCGGAATAATTATTATAATTCATTATTATACATACATACATACATACATACATACATACATATTATTAATAAATTAATTGTTTTTTTTTTCTTCAAATAAACCCACATTGCCATTTCTCTGAGCGTGTGCTGCGAGCTTCAACGAGAAACATTCGGCGCGAAACTGTCGAGCGGCCGGCCGTCGCGCGCCGCACCTGTACGAGAAACATTTTCCTCTGACGTTGCATCGGAATAATTATTATAATTCATTATTATACATACATACATACATACATATTATTAATAAATATAATTGTTTTTTTTGTTTTTTCTTTTCTTCAAATAAACCCACATTGCCATTTCTCTGAGCGTGTGCTGCGAGCTTCAACGAGAAACATTCGGCGCGAAACTGTCGAGCGGCCGGCCGTCGCGCGCCGCACCTGTACGAGAAACATTTTCCTCTGACGTTGCATCGGAATAATTATTATAATTCATTATTATACATACATACATACATACTAACATACATATTATTAATAAATTAATTGTTTTTTTTTTTTTTTTTTTTTTCTTCAAATAAACCCACATTGCCATTTCTCTGAGCGTGTGCTGCGAGCTTCAACGAGAAACATTCGGCGCGAAACTGTCGAGCGGCCGGCCGTCGCGCGCCGCACCTGTACGAGAAACATTTTCCTCTGACGTTGCATCGGAATAATTATTATAATTCATTATTATACATACATACATACATACATACATACATACATATTATTAATAAATATAATTGTTTTTTTTGTTTTTTCTTTTCTTCAAATAAACCCACATTGCCATTTCTCTGAGCGTGTGCTGCGAGCTTCAACGAGAAACATTCGGCGCGAAACTGTCGAGCGGCCGGCCGTCGCGCGCCGCACCTGTACGAGAAACATTTTCCTCTGACGTTGCATCGGAATAATTATTATAATTCATTATTATACATACATACATACATACATACATACATACATATTATTAATAAATTAATTGTTTTTTTTTTCTTCAAATAAACCCACATTGCCATTTCTCTGAGCGTGTGCTGCGAGCTTCAACGAGAAACATATCTATCAATACAAATGTCTATGCAAAAAAAAGAAAACAAACAAAATCATATCAGTCAATAAAATAAATAATAATATTTTTTTACTACTACTACTAGTACTACTACGTGCTACTACTGCACGCCAATACACATACATAATAAAATGAAAAATCGTCTCTCTCTCGCTCGCTCTACGAGAAACATTCGACGTCCGCTCCAATGCCGACGCGGACTATTGCTCTCGGTATAGATGTGGAGCGAAACAGTCGTGCGCACAGCGTCGACTCGTTCTCGTTGCCGCGCGTCGTTCGTCTATATAATAGACACGAACGACGGACGAGAGAGAATGTGTTCTTGTTTTTGTTTTTGTGTTTGTGCGAAGTGTGAGAATATTATATACATATATTCGCGCATGGATGATATAGATATGGGTATGGATTTTCGGAGGAAATTATATCAAATTCGTATTTCGAATGCGAGACCGCCGAGATCTTTCCCAGCTCTCTCTCTCTCTGTGTGTGTGGTGTATAGTACATTTTATATATCTCTCTTGTGTCAACACAAAATAACAAAGAATATACATACTACTCCTCCTCATATTTTATATAATATAATATAAAATTATATTATAGCACCGCGTTCGCAGACCGTATGGTGATGTTACCAATCGACCAAGATTTGGGACCGTCTCCCCCGGTGTTATCTGTGATGTTAAAAGAATACGCTTCTAGGCACACCTCAACGCAGGGCGCCTAGCGTGTTCGACACGTGCGCGGTCGCCACGGCGACCGTATATGGAAAGAATGTATAAAAGAGGACGCACACGCGCCCATCGTCGAAACGGTGTGCGCAGCGTCGTGTTGGAATTTATCCCTCAAGCTCCGGGCGTTGATCGTATCTAGTGCGAATCATGCGTGTGTGTGCGCATGTAATTGCCAGCCGAGTTTTAATATGTTTACAATAACGTATTGAATAAAAATTGAGAAGTTGCGTTTAGATGAATGTTCAATTTTCAAATTGTCACAACATCGATTCCCGCCCGCGGGGTCGTGTTCGTTGCAGTTTTATGTCCCTCACAGTGGTCGAGCATCGTTGTACATCACCTCGTTGCGAGATCGTGACGGGACGGCCGCTCGTAGACCGGTCAAAGTTAGTCTATCGATATGAAGCGCGAACGTCGCGTCGCGTGCAAATTCGACGCGTTACGTTCACGCGTGTCGAGAAGGCGCGCGCGCAAGCGCGCGCCCCTCGACGCCGCCGAGCCAGCGGCTCGCCGAAGCCGCGTGACCGCGGTGTAGGCGTGTCGTTTGCGTAAGCAGCTCCCTGGTTGATCCTGCCAGTAGTTATATGCTTGTCTCAAAGATTAAGCCATGCATGTCTCAGTGCAAGCCGTATTAAGGCGATACCGCGAATGGCTCAATATATCAGTTTTGGTTCCTTAGATCTTACTCAGTTACTTGGATAACTGTGGTAATTCTAGAGCTAATACATGCAATCAGAACTCTGACCAGTGATGGGATGAGTGCTTTTATTAGATCAAAACCAATCGGCGGAGGGCCATGCGTCCGAAGTCGTTAATTTTGATGAATCTGGATAACTTTTGCCGATCGCACGGTCCAGTACCGGCGACGCATCTTTCAAATGTCTGCCTTATCAACTTTCGATGGTAGTTTCTGCGACTACCATGGTTGTCACGGGTAACGGGGAATCAGGGTTCGATTCCGGAGAGGGAGCCTGAGAAACGGCTACCACATCCAAGGAAGGCAGCAGGCGCGCAAATTACCCACTCCCGGCACGGGGAGGTAGTGACGAAAAATAACGATACGGGACTCTTACGAGGCCTCGTAATCGGAATGAGTACACTTTAAATATTTTAACGAGGAACAATTGGAGGGCAAGTCTGGTGCCAGCAGCCGCGGTAATTCCAGCTCCAATAGCGTATACTAAAATTGTTGCGGTTAAAAAGCTCGTAGTTGCATTTGTGCGCCGCGCTGTCGGTGCACCGCATCCGCGGTGATACTGACACGTCTGCGGAGCATATCGTCGGTGAGCCGGCGGTAAAACGCCGGTTCAATATCAAAATCCTATCGCGGTGCTCTTCGGTGAGTGTCGAGGTGGGCCGACAATTTTACTTTGAACAAATTAGAGTGCTCAAAGCGGGCTCAAAATGCCGCTTGAATATTTCGTGCATGGAATAATAGAATATGATCTCGGTTCTATTTTGTTGGTTTTCAGAACTCCGAGGTAATGATTAATAGGGATAACTGGGGGCATTCGTATTGCGACGTTAGAGGTGAAATTCTTGGATCGTCGCAAGACGAACATCAGCGAAAGCATTTGCCAAAGGTGTTTTCATCAATCAAGAACGAAAGTTAGAGGTTCGAAGGCGATTAGATACCGCCCTAGTTCTAACCGTAAATATGTCATCTAGCGATCCGCCGACGTTACTACAATGGCTCGGCGGGCAGCTTCCGGGAAACCAAAGATTTTGGACTCCGGGGGGAGTATGGTTGCAAAGCTGAAACTTAAAGGAATTGACGGAAGGGCACCACCAGGAGTGGAGCCTGCGGCTTAATTTGACTCAACACGGGAAATCTCACCAGGCCCGGACACCGGAAGGATTGACAGATTAACAGCTCTTTCTTGATTCGGTGGGTGGTGGTGCATGGCCGTTCTTAGTTGGTGGAGCGATTTGTCTGGTTAATTCCGGTAACGAACGAGACTCTAGCCTGCTAAATAGGCGTCGTCATTCAAGGTGTGCGCGACTCTCGGGGAGCGCAACTCACTGGCGACGTATTAAAATTCTTCTTAGAGGGACCGGCGGCTTCGAGCCGCACGAGATTGAGCAATAACAGGTCTGTGATGCCCTTAGATGTCCTGGGCCGCACGCGCGCTACACTGAAGGAATCAACATGTTCTCCCTGGCCTAGAGGCCCGGGCAACCCGTTGAAACTCCTTCGTGCTGGGGATTGGGGTTTGCAATTATCCCCCATAAACGAGGAATTCCTAGTAAGCGCGAGTCATAAGCTCGCGTTGATTACGTCCCTGCCCTTTGTACACACCGCCCGTCGCTACTACCGATTGAATGATTTAGTGAGGTCTTCGGACCGACACGCGGTGGCCTCACGGCCGTCGGCGTTGCTGGGAAGTTGACCAAACTTGATCATTTAGAGGAAGTAAAAGTCGTAACAAGGTTTCCGTAGGGGAACCTGCGGAAGGATCATTAACGTTGGTTTTTTCTTTTTGTTTTGTTGTTGTCAAAGACTCGCAAAAAAAGAAAAAAATACAAAAACACGTGAATGATACGAATCAAAATCGAATCCGAGACGGTTGACTCTCTCTCGTCGATTCGCGACGTGTGCGTTGCGACACGCTTTGATTAGCGTTCGCTATCGCCTATTGATACTTTGAAATAATATTTTATAATTTTTGTGTACAACCACGCAAATAAAAGAGATTTTCTTTCTTTTCATTTGTCGTACACGTTAATGATAAGTATTATTTTCAAATTTTTTTGTTTAATTTTTTCGCACCTTTTATATTTTCTCATACAAAAACACACACAAAAACAAAACGATTACCCTGAACGGTGGATCACTTGGCTCGCGGGTCGATGAAGAACGCAGTTAACTGCGCGTCATAGTGTGAACTGCAGGACACATTTGAACATCGACATTTCGAACGCACATTGCGGTCCGTGGAGAAATATCCAGGACCACTCCTGTCTGAGGGCCGGCTGCATAAAAACAAAAAGCCACACTGTTCGCGTGACGAGCGGCGATCGCTGCGACTCCGGTCGTAGCGCCGCATCTCTGTCGCGCGTGCAATTGACGGTTTCGCTAGGCCGCCGAGCGGCCGAACGATCCGTTCGAATATATGTTCGATTACGACTCGTCATCCGTATTG
>NW_025576241.1:50000-52500 GCF_905147105.1 Pieris brassicae
GAATATACATACTACTCCTCCTCATATTTTATATAATATAATATAAAATTATATTATAGCACCGCGTTCGCAGACCGTATGGTGATGTTACCAATCGACCAAGATTTGGGACCGTCTCCCCCGGTGTTATCTGTGATGTTAAAAGAATACGCTTCTAGGCACACCTCAACGCAGGGCGCCTAGCGTGTTCGACACGTGCGCGGTCGCCACGGCGACCGTATATGTAAAGAATGTATAAAAGAGGACGCACACGCGCCATCGTCGAAACGGTGTGCGCAGCGTCGTGTTGGAATTTATCCCTCAAGCTCCGGGCGTTGATCGTATCTAGTGCGAATCATGCGTGTGTGTGCGCATGTAATTGCCAGCCGAGTTTTAATATGTTTACAATAACGTATTGAATAAAAATTGAGAAGTTGCGTTTAGATGAATGTTCAATTTTCAAATTGTCACAACATCGATTCCCCGCGGGCGGGGTCGTGTTCGTTGCAGTTTTATGTCCCTCACAGTGGTCGAGCATCGTTGTACATCACCTCGTTGCGAGATCGTGACGGGACGGCCGCTCGTAGACCGGTCAAAGTTAGTCTATCGATATGAAGCGCGAACGTCGCGTCGCGTGCAAATTCGACGCGTTACGTTCACGCGTGTCGAGAAGGCGCGCGCGCAAGCGCGCGCCCCTCGACGCCGCCGAGCCAGCGGCTCGCCGAAGCCGCGTGACCGCGGTGTAGGCGTGTCGTTTGCGTAAGCAGCTCCCTGGTTGATCCTGCCAGTAGTTATATGCTTGTCTCAAAGATTAAGCCATGCATGTCTCAGTGCAAGCCGTATTAAGGCGATACCGCGAATGGCTCAATATATCAGTTTTGGTTCCTTAGATCTTACTCAGTTACTTGGATAACTGTGGTAATTCTAGAGCTAATACATGCAATCAGAACTCTGACCAGTGATGGGATGAGTGCTTTTATTAGATCAAAACCAATCGGCGGAGGGCCATGCGTCCGAAGTCGTTAATTTTGATGAATCTGGATAACTTTTGCCGATCGCACGGTCCAGTACCGGCGACGCATCTTTCAAATGTCTGCCTTATCAACTTTCGATGGTAGTTTCTGCGACTACCATGGTTGTCACGGGGTAACGGGGAATCAGGGTTCGATTCCGGAGAGGGAGCCTGAGAAACGGCTACCACATCCAAGGAAGGCAGCAGGCGCGCAAATTACCCACTCCCGGCACGGGGAGGTAGTGACGAAAAATAACGATACGGGACTCTTACGAGGCCTCGTAATCGGAATGAGTACACTTTAAATATTTTAACGAGGAACAATTGGAGGGCAAGTCTGGTGCCAGCAGCCGCGGTAATTCCAGCTCCAATAGCGTATACTAAAATTGTTGCGGTTAAAAAGCTCGTAGTTGCATTTGTGCGCCGCGCTGTCGGTGCACCGCATCCGCGGTGATACTGACACGTCTGCGGAGCATATCGTCGGTGAGCCGGCGGTAAAACGCCGGTTCAATATCAAAATCCTATCGCGGTGCTCTTCGGTGAGTGTCGAGGTGGGCCGACAATTTTACTTTGAACAAATTAGAGTGCTCAAAGCGGGCTCAAAATGCCGCTTGAATATTTCGTGCATGGAATAATAGAATATGATCTCGGTTCTATTTTGTTGGTTTTCAGAACTCCGAGGTAATGATTAATAGGGATAACTGGGGGCATTCGTATTGCGACGTTAGAGGTGAAATTCTTGGATCGTCGCAAGACGAACATCAGCGAAAGCATTTGCCAAAGGTGTTTTCATCAATCAAGAACGAAAGTTAGAGGTTCGAAGGCGATTAGATACCGCCCTAGTTCTAACCGTAAATATGTCATCTAGCGATCCGCCGACGTTACTACAATGGCTCGGCGGGCAGCTTCCGGGAAACCAAAGATTTTGGACTCCGGGGGGAGTATGGTTGCAAAGCTGAAACTTAAAGGAATTGACGGAAGGGCACCACCAGGAGTGGAGCCTGCGGCTTAATTTGACTCAACACGGGAAATCTCACCAGGCCCGGACACCGGAAGGATTGACAGATTAACAGCTCTTTCTTGATTCGGTGGGTGGTGGTGCATGGCCGTTCTTAGTTGGTGGAGCGATTTGTCTGGTTAATTCCGGTAACGAACGAGACTCTAGCCTGCTAAATAGGCGTCGTCATTCAAGGTGTGCGCGACTCTCGGGGAGCGCAACTCACTGGCGACGTATTAAAATTCTTCTTAGAGGGACCGGCGGCTTCGAGCCGCACGAGATTGAGCAATAACAGGTCTGTGATGCCCTTAGATGTCCTGGGCCGCACGCGCGCTACACTGAAGGAATCAACATGTTCTCCCTGGCCTAGAGGCCCGGGCAACCCGTTGAAACTCCTTCGTGCTGGGGATTGGGGTTTGCAATTATCCCCCATAAACGAGGAATTCCTAGTAAGCGCGAGTCATAAGCTCGCGTTGATTACGTCCCTGCCCTTTGTACACACCGCCCGTCGC
>NW_025576242.1:0-55851 GCF_905147105.1 Pieris brassicae
TTTTATTCGTTTCATAACGATTAACTAAATCATGGGAGTTACACTCCGAGAGCATAGCCAGACGCAGGCACTCTCTTCTACATACAGTTATTCGTTTCATAACGATTAACTAAATCATGGGAGTTACACTCCGAGAGCATAGCCAGACGCAGGCACTCTCTTCTACATACAGTTATTCGTTTCATAACGATTAACTAAATCATGGGAGTTACACTCCGAGAGCATAGCCAGACGCAGGCACTCTCTTCAACATACAGTTATTCGTTTCATAACGATTAACTAAATCATGGGAGTTACACTCCGAGAGCATACATAGCCAGACGTAGGCACTCTCTTCTACATACAGTTATTCGTTTCATAACGATTAACTAAATCATGGGAGTTACACTCCGAGAGCATAGCCAGACGCAGGCACTCTCTTCAACATACAGTTATTCGTTTCATAACGATTAACTAAATCATGGGAGTTACACTCCGAGAGCATACATAGCCAGACGTAGGCACTCTCTTCTACATACAGTTATTCGTTTCATAACGATTAACTAAATCATGGGAGTTACACTCCGAGAGCATAGCCAGACGCAGGCACTCTCTTCAACATAATCGTTATGAAAACAGTTATTCGTTTCATAACGATTAACTAAATCATGGGAGTTACACTCCGAGAGCATAGCCAGACGCAGGCACTCTCTTCAACATACAGTTATTCGTTTCATAACGATTAACTAAATCATGGGAGTTACACTCCGAGAGCATACATAGCCAGACGTAGGCACTCTCTTCTACATACAGTTATTCGTTTCATAACGATTAACTAAATCATGGGAGTTACACTCCGAGAGCATAGCCAGACGCAGGCACTCTCTTCAACATAATCGTTATGAAAACAGTTATTCGTTTCATAACGATTAACTAAATCATGGGAGTTACACTCCGAGAGCATATATAGCCAGACGTAGGCACTCTCTTCTACATACAGTTATTCGTTTCATAACGATTAACTAAATCATGGGAGTTACACTCCGAGAGCATAGCCAGACGCAGGCACTCTCTTCAACATACAGTTATTCGTTTCATAACGATTAACTAAATCATGGGAGTTACACTCCGAGAGCATAGCCAGACGCAGGCACTCTCTTCAACATACAGTTATTCGTTTCATAACGATTAACTAAATCATGGGAGTTACACTCCGAGAGCATACATAGCCAGACGTAGGCACTCTCTTCTACATACAGTTATTCGTTTCATAACGATTAACTAAATCATGGGAGTTACACTCCGAGAGCATAGCCAGACGCAGGCACTCTCTTCTACATACAGTTATTCGTTTCATAACGATTAACTAAATCATGGGAGTTACACTCCGAGAGCATAGCCAGACGCAGGCACTCTCTTCTACATACAGTTATTCGTTTCATAACGATTAACTAAATCATGGGAGTTACACTCCGAGAGCATAGCCAGACGCAGGCACTCTCTTCTACATACAGTTATTCGTTTCATAACGATTAACTTAATCATGGGATTTACACTCCGAGAGCATAGCCAGACGCAGGCACTCTCTTCAACATACAGTTATTAGTTTCATAACGATTAACTAAATCATGGGAGTTACACTCCGAGAGCATACATAGCCAGACGTAGGCACTCTCTTCTACATACAGTTATTCGTTTCATAACGATTAACTAAATCATGGGAGTTACACTCCGAGAGCATAGCCAGACGCAGGCACTCTCTTCAACATACAGTTATTCGTTTCATAACGATTAACTAAATCATGGGAGTTACACTCCGAGAGCATACATAGCCAGACGTAGGCACTCTCTTCTACATACAGTTATTCGTTTCATAACGATTAACTAAATCATGGGAGTTACACTCCGAGAGCATAGCCAGACGCAGGCACTCTCTTCAACATACAGTTATTCGTTTCATAACGATTAACTAAATCATGGTAGTTACACTCCGAGAGCATAGCCAGACGCATGCACTCTCTTCAACATACAGTTATTCGTTTCATAACGATTAACTAAATCATGGCAGTTACACTCCGAGAGCATAGCCAGACGCAGGCACTCTCTTCAACATACAGTTATTCGTTTCATAACGATTAACTAAATCATGGGAATTACACTCCGAGAGCATACATAGCCAGACGTAGGCACTCTCTTCTACATACAGTTATTCGTTTCATAACGATTAACTAAATCATGGGAGTTACACTCCGAGAGCATACATAGCCAGACGTAGGCACTCTCTTCTACATACAGTTATTCGTTTCATAACGATTAACTAAATCATGGGAGTTACACTCCGAGAGCATAGCCAGACGCAGGCACTCTCTTCAACATACAGTTATTCGTTTCATAACGATTAACTAAATCATGGTAGTTACACTCCGAGAGCATAGCCAGACGCAGGCACTCTCTTCAACATACAGTTATTCGTTTCATAACGATTAACTAAATCATGGGAGTTACACTCCGAGAGCATAGCCAGACGCAGGCACTCTCTTCAACATACAGTTATTCGTTTCATAACGATTAACTAAATCATGGGAATTACACTCCGAGAGCATACATAGCCAGACGTAGGCACTCTCTTCTACATACAGTTATTCGTTTCATAACGATTAACTAAATCATGGGAGTTACACTCCGAGAGCATACATAGCCAGACGTAGGCACTCTCTTCTACATACAGTTATTCGTTTCATAACGATTAACTAAATCATGGGAGTTACACTCCGAGAGCATAGCCAGACGCAGGCACTCTCTTCAACATACGGTTATTCGTTTCATAACGATTAACTAAATCATGGGAGTTACACTCCGAGAGCATACATAGCCAGACGTAGGCACTCTCTTCTACATACAGTTATTCGTTTCATAACGATTAACTAAATCATGGGAGTTACACTCCGAGAGCATACATAGCCAGACGTAGGCACTCTCTTCTACATAGTTATTCGTTTCATAACGATTAACTAAATCATGGGAGTTACACTCCGAGAGCATAGCCAGACGCAGGCACTCTCTTCAACATACAGTTATTCGTTTCATAACGATTAACTAAATCATGGGAGTTACACTCCGAGAGCATACATAGCCAGACGTAGGCACTCTCTTCTACATACAGTCATTCGTTTCATAACGATTAACTAAATCATGGGAGTTACACTCCGAGAGCATAGCCAGACGCAGGCACTCTCTTCAACATACAGTTATTCGTTTCATAACGATTAACTAAATCATGGGAGTTACACTCCGAGAGCATAGCCAGACGCAGGCACTCTCTTCAACATACAGTTATTCGTTTCATAACGATTAACTAAATCATGGGAGTTACACTCCGAGAGCATACATAGCCAGACGCAGGCACTCTCTTCTACATACAGTTATTCGTTTCATAACGATTAACTAAATCATGGGAGTTACACTCCGAGAGCATAGCCAGACGCAGGCACTCTCTTCAACATACAGTTATTCGTTTCATAACGATTAACTAAATCATGGGAGTTACACTCCGAGAGCATAGCCAGACGCAGGCACTCTCTTCAACATACAGTTATTCGTTTCATAACGATTAACTAAATCATGGGAGTTACACTCCGAGAGCATAGCCAGACGCAGGCACTCTCTTCTACATACAGTTATTCGTTTCATAACGATTAACTAAATCATGGGAGTTACACTCCGAGAGCATAGCCAGACGCAGGCACTCTCTTCAACATACAGTTATTCGTTTCATAACGATTAACTAAATCATGGGAGTTACACTCCGAGAGCATACATAGCCAGACGTAGGCACTCTCTTCTACATACAGTTATTCGTTTCATAACGATTAACTAAATCATGGGAGTTACACTCCGAGAGCATACATAGCCAGACGTAGGCACTCTCTTCTACATACAGTTATTCGTTTCATAACGATTAACTAAATCATGGGAGTTACACTCCGAGAGCATAGCCAGACGCAGGCACTCTCTTCAACATTTAGTTAATCGTTATGAAAACAGTTATTCGTTTCATAACGATTAACTAAATCATGGGAGTTACACTCCGAGAGCATACATAGCCAGACGTAGGCACTCTCTTCTACATACAGTTATTCGTTTCATAACGATTAACTAAATCATGGGAGTTACACTCCGAGAGCATAGCCAGACGCAGGCACTCTCTTCAACATACAGTTATTCGTTTCATAACGATTAACTAAATCATGGGAGTTACACTCCGAGAGCATAGCCAGACGCAGGCACTCTCTTCTACATACAGTTATTCGTTTCATAACGATTAACTAAATCATGGGAGTTACACTCCGAGAGCATAGCCAGACGCAGGCACTCTCTTCTACATACAGTTATTCGTTTCATAACGATTAACTAAATCATGGGAGTTACACTCCGAGAGCATAGCCAGACGCAGGCACTCTCTTCTACATACAGTTATTCGTTTCATAACGATTAACTTAATCATGGTAGTTACACTCCGAGAGCATAGCCAGACGCAGGCACTCTCTTCAACATACAGTTATTCGTTTCATAACGATTAACTAAATCATGGGAGTTACACTCCGAGAGCATACATAGCCAGACGTAGGCACTCTCTTCTACATACAGTTATTCGTTTCATAACGATTAACTAAATCATGGGAGTTACACTCCGAGAGCATAGCCAGACGCAGGCACTCTCTTCAACATACAGTTATTCGTTTCATAACGATTAACTAAATCATGGGAGTTACACTCCGAGAGCATACATAGCCAGACGTAGGCACTCTCTTCTACATACAGTTATTCGTTTCATAACGATTAACTAAATCATGGGAGTTACACTCCGAGAGCATAGCCAGACGCAGGCACTCTCTTCAACATACAGTTATTCGTTTCATAACGATTAACTAAATCATGGTAGTTACACTCCGAGAGCATAGCCAGACGCATGCACTCTCTTCAACATACAGTTATTCGTTTCATAACGATTAACTGAATCATGGGAGTTACACTCCGAGAGCATTGCCAGACGCAGGCACTCTCTTCAACATACAGTTATTCGTTTCATAACGATTAACTAAATCATGGGAGTTACACTCCGAGAGCATACATAGCCAGACGTAGGCACTCTCTTCTACATACAGTTATTCGTTTCATAACGATTAACTAAATCATGGGAGTTACACTCCGAGAGCATAGCCAGACGCAGGCACTCTCTTCAACATACAGTTATTCGTTTCATAACGATTAACTAAATCATGGGAGTTACACTCCGAGAGCATACATAGCCAGACGTAGGCACTCTCTTCTACATACAGTTATTCGTTTCATAACGATTAACTAAATCATGGGAGTTACACTCCGAGAGCATAGCCAGACGCAGGCACTCTCTTCAACATACAGTTATTCGTTTCATAACGATTAACTAAATCATGGTAGTTACACTCCGAGAGCATAGCCAGACGCATGCACTCTCTTCAACATACAGTTATTCGTTTCATAACGATTAACTAAATCATGGGAGTTACACTCCGAGAGCATAGCCAGACGCAGGCACTCTCTTCAACATACAGTTATTCGTTTCATAACGATTAACTAAATCATGGGAATTACACTCCGAGAGCATACATAGCCAGACGTAGGCACTCTCTTCTACATACAGTTATTCGTTTCATAACGATTAACTAAATCATGGGAGTTACACTCCGAGAGCATACATAGCCAGACGTAGGCACTCTCTTCTACATACAGTTATTCGTTTCATAACGATTAACTAAATCATGGGAGTTACACTCCGAGAGCATAGCCAGACGCAGGCACTCTCTTCAACATACAGTTATTCGTTTCATAACGATTAACTAAATCATGGTAGTTACACTCCGAGAGCATAGCCAGACGCATGCACTCTCTTCAACATACAGTTATTCGTTTCATAACGATTAACTAAATCATGGGAGTTACACTCCGAGAGCATAGCCAGACGCAGGCACTCTCTTCAACATACAGTTATTCGTTTCATAACGATTAACTAAATCATGGGAATTACACTCCGAGAGCATACATAGCCAGACGTAGGCACTCTCTTCTACATACAGTTATTCGTTTCATAACGATTAACTAAATCATGGGAGTTACACTCCGAGAGCATACATAGCCAGACGTAGGCACTCTCTTCTACATACAGTTATTCGTTTCATAACGATTAACTAAATCATGGGAGTTACACTCCGAGAGCATACATAGCCAGACGTAGGCACTCTCTTCTACATACAGTTATTCGTTTCATAACGATTAACTAAATCATGGGAGTTACACTCCGAGAGCATACATAGCCAGACGTAGGCACTCTCTTCTACATAGTTATTCGTTTCATAACGATTAACTAAATCATGGGAGTTACACTCCGAGAGCATAGCCAGACGCAGGCACTCTCTTCAACATACAGTTATTCGTTTCATAACGATTAACTAAATCATGGGAGTTACACTCCGAGAGCATACATAGCCAGACGTAGGCACTCTCTTCTACATACAGTCATTCGTTTCATAACGATTAACTAAATCATGGGAGTTACACTCCGAGAGCATAGCCAGACGCAGGCACTCTCTTCAACATACAGTTATTCGTTTCATAACGATTAACTAAATCATGGGAGTTACACTCCGAGAGCATAGCCAGACGCAGGCACTCTCTTCAACATACAGTTATTCGTTTCATAACGATTAACTAAATCATGGGAGTTACACTCCGAGAGCATACATAGCCAGACGCAGGCACTCTCTTCTACATACAGTTATTCGTTTCATAACGATTAACTAAATCATGGGAGTTACACTCCGAGAGCATACATAGCCAGACGCAGGCACTCTCTTCTACATACAGTTATTCGTTTCATAACGATTAACTAAATCATGGGAGTTACACTCCGAGAGCATAGCCAGACGCAGGCACTCTCTTCAACATACAGTTATTCGTTTCATAACGATTAACTAAATCATGGTAGTTACACTCCGAGAGCATAGCCAGACGCATGCACTCTCTTCAACATACAGTTATTCGTTTCATAACGATTAACTAAATCATGGGAGTTACACTCCGAGAGCATAGCCAGACGCAGGCACTCTCTTCAACATACAGTTATTCGTTTCATAACGATTAACTAAATCATGGGAATTACACTCCGAGAGCATACATAGCCAGACGTAGGCACTCTCTTCTACATACAGTTATTCGTTTCATAACGATTAACTAAATCATGGGAGTTACACTCCGAGAGCATACATAGCCAGACGTAGGCACTCTCTTCTACATACAGTTATTCGTTTCATAACGATTAACTAAATCATGGGAGTTACACTCCGAGAGCATAGCCAGACGCAGGCACTCTCTTCAACATACAGTTATTCGTTTCATAACGATTAACTAAATCATGGTAGTTACACTCCGAGAGCATAGCCAGACGCAGGCACTCTCTTCAACATACAGTTATTCGTTTCATAACGATTAACTAAATCATGGGAGTTACACTCCGAGAGCATAGCCAGACGCAGGCACTCTCTTCAACATACAGTTATTCGTTTCATAACGATTAACTAAATCATGGGAATTACACTCCGAGAGCATACATAGCCAGACGTAGGCACTCTCTTCTACATACAGTTATTCGTTTCATAACGATTAACTAAATCATGGGAGTTACACTCCGAGAGCATACATAGCCAGACGTAGGCACTCTCTTCTACATACAGTTATTCGTTTCATAACGATTAACTAAATCATGGGAGTTACACTCCGAGAGCATAGCCAGACGCAGGCACTCTCTTCAACATACGGTTATTCGTTTCATAACGATTAACTAAATCATGGGAGTTACACTCCGAGAGCATACATAGCCAGACGTAGGCACTCTCTTCTACATACAGTTATTCGTTTCATAACGATTAACTAAATCATGGGAGTTACACTCCGAGAGCATACATAGCCAGACGTAGGCACTCTCTTCTACATAGTTATTCGTTTCATAACGATTAACTAAATCATGGGAGTTACACTCCGAGAGCATAGCCAGACGCAGGCACTCTCTTCAACATACAGTTATTCGTTTCATAACGATTAACTAAATCATGGGAGTTACACTCCGAGAGCATACATAGCCAGACGTAGGCACTCTCTTCTACATACAGTCATTCGTTTCATAACGATTAACTAAATCATGGGAGTTACACTCCGAGAGCATAGCCAGACGCAGGCACTCTCTTCAACATACAGTTATTCGTTTCATAACGATTAACTAAATCATGGGAGTTACACTCCGAGAGCATAGCCAGACGCAGGCACTCTCTTCAACATACAGTTATTCGTTTCATAACGATTAACTAAATCATGGGAGTTACACTCCGAGAGCATACATAGCCAGACGCAGGCACTCTCTTCTACATACAGTTATTCGTTTCATAACGATTAACTAAATCATGGGAGTTACACTCCGAGAGCATAGCCAGACGCAGGCACTCTCTTCAACATACAGTTATTCGTTTCATAACGATTAACTAAATCATGGGAGTTACACTCCGAGAGCATAGCCAGACGCAGGCACTCTCTTCAACATACAGTTATTCGTTTCATAACGATTAACTAAATCATGGGAGTTACACTCCGAGAGCATAGCCAGACGCAGGCACTCTCTTCTACATACAGTTATTCGTTTCATAACGATTAACTAAATCATGGGAGTTACACTCCGAGAGCATAGCCAGACGCAGGCACTCTCTTCAACATACAGTTATTCGTTTCATAACGATTAACTAAATCATGGGAGTTACACTCCGAGAGCATACATAGCCAGACGTAGGCACTCTCTTCTACATACAGTTATTCGTTTCATAACGATTAACTAAATCATGGGAGTTACACTCCGAGAGCATACATAGCCAGACGTAGGCACTCTCTTCTACATACAGTTATTCGTTTCATAACGATTAACTAAATCATGGGAGTTACACTCCGAGAGCATAGCCAGACGCAGGCACTCTCTTCAACATTTAGTTAATCGTTATGAAAACAGTTATTCGTTTCATAACGATTAACTAAATCATGGGAGTTACACTCCGAGAGCATACATAGCCAGACGTAGGCACTCTCTTCTACATACAGTTATTCGTTTCATAACGATTAACTAAATCATGGGAGTTACACTCCGAGAGCATAGCCAGACGCAGGCACTCTCTTCAACATACAGTTATTCGTTTCATAACGATTAACTAAATCATGGGAGTTACACTCCGAGAGCATAGCCAGACGCAGGCACTCTCTTCTACATACAGTTATTCGTTTCATAACGATTAACTAAATCATGGGAGTTACACTCCGAGAGCATAGCCAGACGCAGGCACTCTCTTCTACATACAGTTATTCGTTTCATAACGATTAACTAAATCATGGGAGTTACACTCCGAGAGCATAGCCAGACGCAGGCACTCTCTTCTACATACAGTTATTCGTTTCATAACGATTAACTTAATCATGGTAGTTACACTCCGAGAGCATAGCCAGACGCAGGCACTCTCTTCAACATACAGTTATTCGTTTCATAACGATTAACTAAATCATGGGAGTTACACTCCGAGAGCATACATAGCCAGACGTAGGCACTCTCTTCTACATACAGTTATTCGTTTCATAACGATTAACTAAATCATGGGAGTTACACTCCGAGAGCATAGCCAGACGCAGGCACTCTCTTCAACATACAGTTATTCGTTTCATAACGATTAACTAAATCATGGGAGTTACACTCCGAGAGCATACATAGCCAGACGTAGGCACTCTCTTCTACATACAGTTATTCGTTTCATAACGATTAACTAAATCATGGGAGTTACACTCCGAGAGCATAGCCAGACGCAGGCACTCTCTTCAACATACAGTTATTCGTTTCATAACGATTAACTAAATCATGGTAGTTACACTCCGAGAGCATAGCCAGACGCATGCACTCTCTTCAACATACAGTTATTCGTTTCATAACGATTAACTGAATCATGGGAGTTACACTCCGAGAGCATTGCCAGACGCAGGCACTCTCTTCAACATACAGTTATTCGTTTCATAACGATTAACTAAATCATGGGAGTTACACTCCGAGAGCATACATAGCCAGACGTAGGCACTCTCTTCTACATACAGTTATTCGTTTCATAACGATTAACTAAATCATGGGAGTTACACTCCGAGAGCATAGCCAGACGCAGGCACTCTCTTCAACATACAGTTATTCGTTTCATAACGATTAACTAAATCATGGGAGTTACACTCCGAGAGCATACATAGCCAGACGTAGGCACTCTCTTCTACATACAGTTATTCGTTTCATAACGATTAACTAAATCATGGGAGTTACACTCCGAGAGCATAGCCAGACGCAGGCACTCTCTTCAACATACAGTTATTCGTTTCATAACGATTAACTAAATCATGGTAGTTACACTCCGAGAGCATAGCCAGACGCAGGCACTCTCTTCAACATACAGTTATTCGTTTCATAACGATTAACTAAATCATGGGAGTTACACTCCGAGAGCATAGCCAGACGCAGGCACTCTCTTCAACATACAGTTATTCGTTTCATAACGATTAACTAAATCATGGGAATTACACTCCGAGAGCATACATAGCCAGACGTAGGCACTCTCTTCTACATACAGTTATTCGTTTCATAACGATTAACTAAATCATGGGAGTTACACTCCGAGAGCATACATAGCCAGACGTAGGCACTCTCTTCTACATACAGTTATTCGTTTCATAACGATTAACTAAATCATGGGAGTTACACTCCGAGAGCATAGCCAGACGCAGGCACTCTCTTCAACATACAGTTATTCGTTTCATAACGATTAACTAAATCATGGTAGTTACACTCCGAGAGCATAGCCAGACGCATGCACTCTCTTCAACATACAGTTATTCGTTTCATAACGATTAACTAAATCATGGGAGTTACACTCCGAGAGCATAGCCAGACGCAGGCACTCTCTTCAACATACAGTTATTCGTTTCATAACGATTAACTAAATCATGGGAATTACACTCCGAGAGCATACATAGCCAGACGTAGGCACTCTCTTCTACATACAGTTATTCGTTTCATAACGATTAACTAAATCATGGGAGTTACACTCCGAGAGCATACATAGCCAGACGTAGGCACTCTCTTCTACATACAGTTATTCGTTTCATAACGATTAACTAAATCATGGGAGTTACACTCCGAGAGCATAGCCAGACGCAGGCACTCTCTTCAACATACGGTTATTCGTTTCATAACGATTAACTAAATCATGGGAGTTACACTCCGAGAGCATACATAGCCAGACGTAGGCACTCTCTTCTACATACAGTTATTCGTTTCATAACGATTAACTAAATCATGGGAGTTACACTCCGAGAGCATACATAGCCAGACGTAGGCACTCTCTTCTACATAGTTATTCGTTTCATAACGATTAACTAAATCATGGGAGTTACACTCCGAGAGCATAGCCAGACGCAGGCACTCTCTTCAACATACAGTTATTCGTTTCATAACGATTAACTAAATCATGGGAGTTACACTCCGAGAGCATACATAGCCAGACGTAGGCACTCTCTTCTACATACAGTCATTCGTTTCATAACGATTAACTAAATCATGGGAGTTACACTCCGAGAGCATAGCCAGACGCAGGCACTCTCTTCAACATACAGTTATTCGTTTCATAACGATTAACTAAATCATGGGAGTTACACTCCGAGAGCATAGCCAGACGCAGGCACTCTCTTCAACATACAGTTATTCGTTTCATAACGATTAACTAAATCATGGGAGTTACACTCCGAGAGCATACATAGCCAGACGCAGGCACTCTCTTCTACATACAGTTATTCGTTTCATAACGATTAACTAAATCATGGGAGTTACACTCCGAGAGCATAGCCAGACGCAGGCACTCTCTTCAACATACAGTTATTCGTTTCATAACGATTAACTAAATCATGGGAGTTACACTCCGAGAGCATAGCCAGACGCAGGCACTCTCTTCTACATACAGTTATTCGTTTCATAACGATTAACTTAATCATGGGAGTTACACTCCGAGAGCATAGCCAGACGCAGGCACTCTCTTCAACATACAGTTATTCGTTTCATAACGATTAACTAAATCATGGGAGTTACACTCCGAGAGCATACATAGCCAGACGTAGGCACTCTCTTCTACATACAGTTATTCGTTTCATAACGATTAACTAAATCATGGGAGTTACACTCCGAGAGCATAGCCAGACGCAGGCACTCTCTTCAACATATAGTTATTCGTTTCATAACGATTAACTAAATCATGGGAGTTACACTCCGAGAGCATACATAGCCAGACGTAGGCACTCTCTTCTACATACAGTTATTCGTTTCATAACGATTAACTAAATCATGGGAGTTACACTCCGAGAGCATACATAGCCAGACGTAGGCACTCTCTTCTACATACAGTTATTCGTTTCATAACGATTAACTAAATCATGGGAGTTACACTCCGAGAGCATACATAGCCAGACGTAGGCACTCTCTTCTACATACAGTTATTCGTTTCATAACGATTAACTAAATCATGGGAGTTACACTCCGAGAGCATAGCCAGACGTAGGCACTCTCTTCTACATACAGTTATTCGTTTCATAACGATTAACTAAATCATGGGAGTTACACTCCGAGAGCATAGCCAGACGCAGGCACTCTCTTCAACATAATCGTTATGAAAACAGTTATTCGTTTCATAACGATTAACTAAATCATGGGAGTTACACTCCGAGAGCATACATAGCCAGACGTAGGCACTCTCTTCTACATACAGTTATTCGTTTCATAACGATTAACTAAATCATGGGAGTTACACTCCGAGAGCATAGCCAGACGCAGGCACTCTCTTCAACATACAGTTATTCGTTTCATAACGATTAACTAAATCATGGGAGTTACACTCCGAGAGCATAGCCAGACGCAGGCACTCTCTTCAACATACAGTTATTCGTTTCATAACGATTAACTAAATCATGGGAGTTACACTCCGAGAGCATAGCCAGACGCAGGCACTCTCTTCTACATACAGTTATTCGTTTCATAACGATTAACTAAATCATGGGAGTTACACTCCGAGAGCATAGCCAGACGCAGGCACTCTCTTCTACATACAGTTATTCGTTTCATAACGATTAACTAAATCATGGTAGTTACACTCCGAGAGCATAGCCAGACGCAGGCACTCTCTTCTACATACAGTTATTCGTTTCATAACGATTAACTTAATCATGGGAGTTACACTCCGAGAGCATAGCCAGGCGCAGGCACTCTCTTCAACATACAGTTATTCGTTTCATAACGATTAACTAAATCATGGGAGTTACACTCCGAGAGCATACATAGCCAGACGTAGGCACTCTCTTCTACATACAGTTATTCGTTTCATAACGATTAACTAAATCATGGGAGTTACACTCCGAGAGCATAGCCAGACGCAGGCACTCTCTTCAACATACAGTTATTCGTTTCATAACGATTAACTAAATCATGGGAGTTACACTCCGAGAGCATACATAGCCAGACGTAGGCACTCTCTTCTACATACAGTTATTCGTTTCATAACGATTAACTAAATCATGGGAGTTACACTCCGAGAGCATAGCCAGACGCAGGCACTCTCTTCAACATACAGTTATTCGTTTCATAACGATTAACTAAATCATGGGAGTTACACTCCGAGAGCATACATAGCCAGACGTAGGCACTCTCTTCTACATACAGTTATTCGTTTCATAACGATTAACTAAATCATGGGAGTTACACTCCGAGAGCATAGCCAGACGCAGGCACTCTCTTCAACATACAGTTATTCGTTTCATAACGATTAACTAAATCATGGGAGTTACACTCCGAGAGCATACATAGCCAGACGTAGGCACTCTCTTCTACATACAGTTATTCGTTTCATAACGATTAACTAAATCATGGGAGTTACACTCCGAGAGCATACATAGCCAGACGTAGGCACTCTCTTCTACATACAGTTATTCGTTTCATAACGATTAACTAAATCATGGGAGTTACACTCCGAGAGCATAGCCAGACGCAGGCACTCTCTTCAACATACAGTTATTCGTTTCATAACGATTAACTAAATCATGGGAGTTACACTCCGAGAGCATAGCCAGACGCAGGCACTCTCTTCAACATACAGTTATTCGTTTCATAACGATTAACTAAATCATGGGAGTTACACTCCGAGAGCATAGCCAGACGCAGGCACTCTCTTCAACATACAGTTATTCGTTTCATAACGATTAACTAAATCATGGGAGTTACACTCCGAGAGCATAGCCAGACGCAGGCACTCTCTTCTACATACAGTTATTCGTTTCATAACGATTAACTAAATCATGGGAGTTACACTCCGAGAGCATAGCCAGACGCAGGCACTCTCTTCTACATACAGTTATTCGTTTCATAACGATTAACTAAATCATGGGAGTTACACTCCGAGAGCATAGCCAGACGCAGGCACTCTCTTCAACATACAGTTATTCGTTTCATAACGATTAACTAAATCATGGGAGTTACACTCCGAGAGCATACATAGCCAGACGTAGGCACTCTCTTCTACATACAGTTATTCGTTTCATAACGATTAACTAAATCATGGGAGTTACACTCCGAGAGCATACATAGCCAGACGTAGGCACTCTCTTCTACATACAGTTATTCGTTTCATAACGATTAACTAAATCATGGGAGTTACACTCCGAGAGCATAGCCAGACGCAGGCACTCTCTTCAACATACAGTTATTCGTTTCATAACGATTAACTAAATCATGGGAGTTACACTCCGAGAGCATAGCCAGACGCAGGCACTCTCTTCAACATACAGTTATTCGTTTCATAACGATTAACTAAATCATGGGAGTTACACTCCGAGAGCATAGCCAGACGCAGGCACTCTCTTCTACATACAGTTATTCGTTTCATAACGATTAACTAAATCATGGGAGTTACACTCCGAGATCATACATAGCCAGACGTAGGCACTCTCTTCTACATACAGTTATTCGTCTCATAACGATTAACTAAATCATGGGAGTTACACTCCGAGAGCATACATAGCCAGACGCAGGCACTCTCTTCTACATACAGTTATTCGTTTCATAACGATTAACTAAATCATGGGAGTTACACTCCGAGAGCATAGCCAGACGCAGGCACTCTCTTCAACATACAGTTATTCGTTTCATAACGATTAACTAAATCATGGGAGTTACACTCCGAGAGCATAGCCAGACGCAGGCACTCTCTTCAACATGCAGTTATTCGTTTCATAACGATTAACTAAATCATGGGAGTTACACTCCGAGAGCATAGCCAGACGCAGGCACTCTCTTCAACATACAGTTATTCGTTTCATAACGATTAACTAAATCATGGGAGTTACACTCCGAGAGCATAGCCAGACGCAGGCACTCTCTTCAACATACAGTTATTCGTTTCATAACGATTAACTAAATCATGGGAGTTACACTCCGAGAGCATAGCCAGACGCAGGCACTCTCTTCAACATACAGTTATTCGTTTCATAACGATTAACTAAATCATGGGAGTTACACTCCGAGAGCATAGCCAGACGCAGGCACTCTCTTCTACATACAGTTATTCGTTTCATAACGATTAACTAAATCATGAGAGTTACACTCCGAGAGCATAGCCAGACGCAGGCACTCTCTTCAACATACAGTTATTCGTTTCATAACGATTAACTAAATCATGGGAGTTACACTCCGAGAGCATACATAGCCAGACGTAGGCACTCTCTTCTACATACAGTTATTCGTTTCATAACGATTAACTAAATCATGGGAGTTACACTCCGAGAGCATAGCCAGACGCAGGCACTCTCTTCAACATACAGTTATTCGTTTCATAACGATTAACTAAATCATGGGAGTTACACTCCGAGAGCATAGCCAGACGCAGGCACTCTCTTCAACATACAGTTATTCGTTTCATAACGATTAACTAAATCATGGGAGTTACACTCCGAGAGCATAGCCAGACGCAGGCACTCTCTTCTACATACAGTTATTCGTTTCATAACGATTAACTAAATCATGGGAGTTACACTCCGAGAGCATAGCCAGACGCAGGCACTCTCTTCAACATACAGTTATTCGTTTCATAACGATTAACTAAATCATGGGAGTTACACTCCGAGAGCATAGCCAGACGCAGGCACTCTCTTCAACATACAGTTATTCGTTTCATAACGATTAACTAAATCATGGGAGTTACACTCCGAGAGCATACATAGCCAGACGTAGGCACTCTCTTCTACATACAGTTATTCGTTTCATAACGATTAACTAAATCATGGGAGTTACACTCCGAGAGCATAGCCAGACGCAGGCACTCTCTTCAACATACAGTTATTCGTTTCATAACGATTAACTAAATCATGGGAGTTACACTCCGAGAGCATAGCCAGACGCAGGCACTCTCTTCAACATACAGTTATTCGTTTCATAACGATTAACTAAATCATGGGAGTTACACTCCGAGAGCATAGCCAGACGCAGGCACTCTCTTCAACATACAGTTATTCGTTTCATAACGATTAACTAAATCATGGGAGTTACACTCCGAGAGCATAGCCAGACGCAGGCACTCTCTTCAACATACAGTTATTCGTTTCATAACGATTAACTAAATCATGGGAGTTACACTCCGAGAGCATAGCCAGACGCAGGCACTCTCTTCTACATACAGTTATTCGTTTCATAACGATTAACTAAATCATGGGAGTTACACTCCGAGAGCATAGCCAGACGCAGGCACTCTCTTCAACATACAGTTATTCGTTTCATAACGATTAACTAAATCATGGGAGTTACACTCCGAGAGCATAGCCAGACGCAGGCACTCTCTTCAACATACAGTTATTCGTTTCATAACGATTAACTAAATCATGGGAGTTACACTCCGAGAGCATAGCCAGACGCAGGCACTCTCTTCTACATACAGTTATTCGTTTCATAACGATTAACTAAATCATGGGAGTTACACTCCGAGATCATACATAGCCAGACGTAGGCACTCTCTTCTACATACAGTTATTCGTTTCATAACGATTAACTAAATCATGGGAGTTACACTCCGAGAGCATACATAGCCAGACGCAGGCACTCTCTTCTACATACAGTTATTCGTTTCATAACGATTAACTAAATCATGGGAGTTACACTCCGAGAGCATAGCCAGACGCAGGCACTCTCTTCAACATACAGTTATTCGTTTCATAACGATTAACTAAATCATGGGAGTTACACTCCGAGAGCATAGCCAGACGCAGGCACTCTCTTCAACATGCAGTTATTCGTTTCATAACGATTAACTAAATCATGGGAGTTACACTCCGAGAGCATAGCCAGACGCAGGCACTCTCTTCAACATACAGTTATTCGTTTCATAACGATTAACTAAATCATGGGAGTTACACTCCGAGAGCATAGCCAGACGCAGGCACTCTCTTCAACATACAGTTATTCGTTTCATAACGATTAACTAAATCATGGGAGTTACACTCCGAGAGCATAGCCAGACGCAGGCACTCTCTTCAACATACAGTTATTCGTTTCATAACGATTAACTAAATCATGGGAGTTGCACTCCGAGAGCATAGCCAGACGCAGGCACTCTCTTCTACATACAGTTATTCGTTTCATAACGATTAACTAAATCATGAGAGTTACACTCCGAGAGCATAGCCAGACGCAGGCACTCTCTTCAACATACAGTTATTCGTTTCATAACGATTAACTAAATCATGGGAGTTACACTCCGAGAGCATACATAGCCAGACGTAGGCACTCTCTTCTACATACAGTTATTCGTTTCATAACGATTAACTAAATCATGGGAGTTACACTCCGAGAGCATAGCCAGACGCAGGCACTCTCTTCAACATACAGTTATTCGTTTCATAACGATTAACTAAATCATGGGAGTTACACTCCGAGAGCATAGCCAGACGCAGGCACTCTCTTCAACATACAGTTATTCGTTTCATAACGATTAACTAAATCATGGGAGTTACACTCCGAGAGCATAGCCAGACGCAGGCACTCTCTTCTACATACAGTTATTCGTTTCATAACGATTAACTAAATCATGGGAGTTACACTCCGAGAGCATAGCCAGACGCAGGCACTCTCTTCAACATACAGTTATTCGTTTCATAACGATTAACTAAATCATGGGAGTTACACTCCGAGAGCATAGCCAGACGCAGGCACTCTCTTCAACATACAGTTATTCGTTTCATAACGATTAACTAAATCATGGGAGTTACACTCCGAGAGCATACATAGCCAGACGTAGGCACTCTCTTCTACATACAGTTATTCGTTTCATAACGATTAACTAAATCATGGGAGTTACACTTCGAGAGCATAGCCAGACGCAGGCACTCTCTTCAACATACAGTTATTCGTTTCATAACGATTAACTAAATCATGGGAGTTACACTCCGAGAGCATAGCCAGACGCAGGCACTCTCTTCAACATACAGTTATTCGTTTCATAACGATTAACTAAATCATGGGAGTTACACTCCGAGAGCATAGCCAGACGCAGGCACTCTCTTCAACATACAGTTATTCGTTTCATAACGATTAACTAAATCATGGGAGTTACACTCCGAGAGCATAGCCAGACGCAGGCACTCTCTTCAACATACAGTTATTCGTTTCATAACGATTAACTAAATCATGGGAGTTACACTCCGAGAGCATAGCCAGACGCAGGCACTCTCTTCAACATACAGTTATTCGTTTCATAACGATTAACTAAATCATGGGAGTTACACTCCGAGAGCATAGCCAGACGCAGGCACTCTCTTCTACATACAGTTATTCGTTTCATAACGATTAACTAAATCATGGGAGTTACACTCCGAGAGCATAGCCAGACGCAGGCACTCTCTTCAACATACAGTTATTCGTTTCATAACGATTAACTAAATCATGGGAGTTACACTCCGAGAGCATAGCCAGACGCAGGCACTCTCTTCTACATACAGTTATTCGTTTCATAACGATTAACTAAATCATGGGAGTTACACTCCGAGAGCATAGCCAGACGCAGGCACTCTCTTCAACATACAGTTATTCGTTTCATAACGATTAACTAAATCATGGGAGTTACACTCCGAGAGCATAGCCAGACGCAGGCACTCTCTTCTTCATACAGTTATTCGTTTCATAACGATTAACTAAATCATGGGAGTTACACCCCGAGAGCATAGCCAGACGTAGGCGTAGCTGAGTCGGCGATGCCACTTAATTTCCCTGGGAGGTTGGAGGTTCCATCTGGCTGTTACAGGGATATTCAGTTGCGCAGCTAGGTTTAGTGTCTTCGAAGAATAATAATTTCAGCGTATTAAAAACGCTGCTACTAATTGCCTAAGCTAGTTTTTAATTGGACCGACGTGGGGTTTGGATCACATCCACAATTACAGATGTCAAGTATTATTATAATAAGTGTTTATACCTCTTTCCTGTCGGTCGAATCTCCGTTCAGTCGAAAAGCTTGTCCAGCGACAGTTGTTCCAGGGGCGTCTTGTCATCATTCATCTGAAGGTAAAATAAATTATATAATTACTAGCTGCCATAGAATGTGGTTTTAGATTTGAATTTGATTTACACTTCGGTCTAAGTAACACGTGGTTGGCTAACACCAAAAATTAAAAAAGTTCATACTTTAGCCTCAATAACACGTGGTAATCATGATATTGAATTGTAGCTTATATGACACGTTTGTCGGTTTACCATAGCAGTGCCATCTATTGATCACTTACTCAATTCAGTCGAATAATTCGAATAATTGTGACTGTCAATTAATTATAGACAAATAATTTGCAATAAAATAAAATTGCGACTATAATTAAAGATCTAAGCTACCCTATCTCTTAAGTTGGACCAGACCGCTCACGGTGTGCCAATTTAATTTAAAATCGGTTAAGTAGTTTAGGAGGCCATCGCGGACGGAAGTACTTTTCAATAAAATTTTGAAACTTACTTTGGCAAATATTCCAACTGCAACCGAATGGCTTAAAATTTGATCTGCTAGGCGCTCTTTGATTTTCTGTTTGCCATTCTGTACTGGTTGTAAGTGGTGCTGGGTTAAAGCTGGAGCAAACACGGTTGGGATTCTCGCGATCTTTATTATAAAACTCCTCTATGTGGCTCCACTTTACTGTACCTGCAATGGAAGGTTATGATCTTATTCTCAAAACAATTTTAACCAATCACAGGTCAAGCGGCAATAAGAAAATAAATATGGTACAGCAGAGGTACATCAATTATTAGTTATTTTAATTAGGCAATAAGGCAATACTAACAACTACTTGATGCAGGGAAATAATTGCCAAAGGCCACTAGCGGATAAATAAGTCAATGGATGGTCATGGTTCAATGGATAAATAAGTCATAAAAAAGTTTTAATATCTTTCCGCTTTTCAATTAATTAAATTATTATACCAACCTATGTTTAGTTTTCTGTTTATTTGTATATCTAGTGTAATGGGCCTTAGCATTGAGTTTTACGTTATATGTCAGATTTTTTCTTATTGACATTTCATCAAAAGCCATTTTACATAAATTATCATTGACATCTTGGTCTTTTGTGATTTCTTTTACTGTCTGTATTACTGGGCTGTTGATTCCACATACCATTGGAATTTTGTTCAATAATGCCTTGAGAGAGCTGACAAAATAACCTAGTATTGTCTTTGGTTAACATAGCTTTTACACATTGAAAGAAACCAATTTTTTATACCGGATTAAAACTATTTGTATTATTATAAAATTATAATTATGTATAATAATCCAGTTAAAAAAATATTTTCTTTCAAAATAACCTAATCAATAATATAAAACAAAAGTTTGATTTCTTATAGATGCTCAAGACGTTCACTTTATCATCCAGTGTCCATCTCATTCCAGTTAATTTTCTTATAAAGTTTTTCAGTTGGCTTTGTAATAGTAAAGAAAATGAATTATTTAATGTGCTTTTTAATATTTCATTGCTAGGTTCGTTTGATGTTAGTACACTTAATATAGATCTTTTGGAGTTTTTATCACCTTGAAACTTTTTTCAGAGCCTCACTATTTCAGATAGATTTTTTCTGCATCTCTTAGACAGCGTTTGCTTTTGAGGTGTAAGTTCACTGAACTTTTTCACGTCCAAGTCCTACAAAATACCTTTGCTAGTTGATGGTTCCTGGAAAATATACAAAAATAATTGAATAAAAAATTCGAAAAAGATAACAAATCCAATAAGTGGATGGAGAAAATAGAAAACTTTTAATCATCCATATATCACCTAGATGTGTGTCAGAAATGTACTGCCTACCTCTATGTAAAAAAGCATGACTATAAAAATTTGTCTATTTGACTTAGGTAGAATATGAATGTAAATACTCACTTGGATGTCATAACTTGCTCTATATGGACTACAATGTTTGTTTTTTAATTGGTCTATATCCTCCTCTATTCACTCTTAATCTAACTTGTTAAGTCTTTTCCTATCGCTGCTGGTAAATGAAGATTCATTCAAATGATTTTCACATAGTATCCTATGCTGGGCATTCACTGTTTTTAATGATTCAATGGATGTCCCATCACCATTAGGAAAACAAAATTTAGCCCAAACTTTAACACTAAAAATAAAGTTTTCATTAGACATAGTTAATAGTGAAGCTGTTTTGGATAATCTTTCCAATATGGACCGTCGATTTAAATGCCCATTTTTTTGTAGATAGTACTCACTAAAAGAAAGAGTTTTGCAAAGATTTAGGTTGCGCAAACTTACGGTTCATGAGATACATTTATTAAAACTTTTCACACAAATTGGTAAGTAACAACACGCAATTACAAAATATATTTGACAAATAATTGATGTCAAACGTCAATCACTTAGTGTAGGGTTCCGAAAATTTTCAAAGTATCGATACTACTCTGGTATCGACATTAAACTTTCTAATATGGATCATCGGTTTAAATGCCCATATTTGTTTTGTAGATAGTACAAAAGTTATTGAAAATATCGATACTACTCGGGTATCGATACTTTTTGGTGATCACTAAATTTGTTTTTAAGCCATTCATTTTGTTTAATGGCGTCCAGTCATCGTTTGTCACCCTTGCAGTAGAAATCGTTTTACGTACTCCTATAAACTTACAACGTTTGACTACCATGGCGTCTCCGAAGCCCATTGTTTGAAGAGTTAAGTGAAGTGCAAGTGTTGGACTCAAATTAGCCGCTTGTCACGGCCTCCTCTTCTGCGCCGATCCTTGACGAACCGGTTGCTGGTCCTAGTGGGCTGACTAGTCCTGGCGAGGAATTTGCTGCGATGCCCAGACTTACTAGGTCATCTGGCAGAAGGCTTAATCCTTACTCGGATGAGTTAAAGTAAGTTTTGATTTATGTTATTTCAGGTCAGGTTATAAAATAATAAATCATTAGTAAAAAAAAAAAAAAATTGCTTACTGGAATTTTGAAAAAGTTGGATTGCATAAGGTCTGTTGTGGATTTTAAAATGAAATTTATAGCTGAAAATATTTTTTTCATTGTTTGTAACTTTCTGTATTATCTAATTCTGTATTATCGTGTACTTTTTTAATATCAAAAAAGTACCCAAAACCGAATCAGAGCACCCCACTATCCACATGGTCTTGTCTGCCCTACCCCTAGAGTATATATAAAAGCTTCGAAGTAGCCGTCAACCCCCTCCCCGCCCCTCTAAAACCTCAAATATCGACGGTCCATATTGGAAAGATTAACCGATCTACTTACTTCAGAGGCCCATTCTCGGACGGAAGAGGGAACCTATGCAAGGATAAGGAAGAATCTTCTTTTGATGGTATACCGCATTTTGAGTATTTTCCCTACCATGTTTTGGCAAAGTACAACACAAAATCGTCAATATGACTTACCTGTAAGTGAAGTTTTATTATACATTGAGCTTTGAGACTTTAATACTACCCTCAGTTTTCATTTGATTGAAATTGTAACTACACGTGTGTAAATCCAGTTGTAATGTATCCTCGAACGAAGGCGTACATAACCAAAAGCGTCGCGTAACAGGTAACGCACGGCCGCCGCCCTAACGACCACTTGTCGCTGGATGAGACAATGAACTGCTGCAGGTATCGGGAGAAGATCCATCAAAGTCTAATACTCCAGGTGAAGACATACAGTTTGATCTTGCAGTAAGCTTACACTTTACAACTTTTATCTAAGTATTCTAATCAATGCACCCAATTTGAACCCAGAGGAAAAGACCGCAATCTCAAACAGGATTAATATAGGACGCAGGTTTCAAATGAAACCAAATGCTACAGCTACTTCTTGTTTAGCAGAGGCCACTCACAGTGTTCTTGTCTGCGGAAACAAGAAATATGTACCTATTAAAATTACTTATGGATACGGATTCCAATGTGACACACAATACCAAGACTCAGTCACACGACACAACTTTATTCTATATAGCCTTAAAAGATCTAAAAGAACAACTTCAAGGAACATAGGTATACAAGTACCTATTCAGTAAGCGATTAGTTGACTACAAGCTCGCATCAAAATCAGAAAAGGACAAAGAAGGTCAAAAAGAATTTAATCATAGGCAAAAGGGGAATCCAGGATGAAGGAGCTTGCTCACAGCCTACTATAGGCAGTCGCGTCCAGCGCCGCGCGCGCCACCTCGCGCTCACTGGTAGTTTATCAATGAATGTTATTCACTTATTACTTGTGATACAACTCTATTATCGTGGATAAAAGGTTATAAAATACCTTTTTCTTGGTCAGCGATGTTCCTAAAAGTAAACTATATTCAGAGACTGAACAAAGCAAATTCGAACAATCTATAAATTACAACAAAAACACTCCCGCACAAGGCGTTAACCGACAGATAACCGTTTGGCACCGTTAGGTGGCTATCTGAGGGCCGCAGGTAAACCCGCGTTCATAAATTGAAGCGAAGCGACCAATGAGAGGGCGGCAGGCAGCAAGGCAGCGATCGGACTGACCAATGAGAGGGCAGCAGGCAGCAAGGCAGCGGTCGGACAGCGCGTGCGCACTGGCAAGCGGCGATGACTCACACGGAGCGAGCGAGATGGCACTACAGCACTGATGACTCACACGGAGAGAGCACTGGAGCAGACATCCGCACGGGTCGGCGGTCGGAAGCGAAAGTGGCCCCTGCGCATGTGTCACAACCTCTTTTATAATCACAACTCCCTCCTCCGACTCGACCATCCCACTTCGGGAAAATGGTCGAGTCAATTCGTAACAACTCGTAAACAACCGAACGAGTCAAATGAGTAACTATTGCACATGCGCACTTGTAGCAAGATTCTTAAGAATATGTTTCATAAAAATGTTTAGAATTTAGAATAATTAAATTAATATTAGAAGCTAACACAAGAAATATTAAGTTTATGTCCTCCAGCTACACTGAATGTTTACAAAATATTCAGGACGCTAGAACACTTCTTGAAGCTAAAGGATTTATTGTAAATACTGAAAAGAGTAATGAAATTCTTGTAAATTCTTGGGTATATAATAAAATGTAGAACTTAAATCTGTTAATATGATAATAATAAACAAATTTTTCAAAATCTCGCACAATTAGATGGCTTACGTGCCTACCTCTGCCTGTCCAGCAGCAGAATATGGCTGGTTTTACACGAAGGGTCTAGAGAGTAAATATTTTAACCATCGATAGTTTTACCGGACTTACAATGGTATCGTGCGTCAGACCAACCTATAAATTAAATTAAATCGGTTGACTTTTGTTAAGAAATGTATAGTGATTCAATTCAATTTCCTCATCTTACTAAAATTACTAAAGAACTTTGGCGATGGGGCGAAGGCTTACACGGTTTCCTGGTCAATTTATTTAATGGCTTTCCATCGTTTGCTATCATATTTAAAACGTTAGGAAAAATTATTAACGGCAATGAGTTTGGCATCATATTTGTTTTCCTGTGGACTACTCGAACGTGGTGACCGCTTTTCAGAAGGCTCTTAGTTTCGGGAACCATAATTTTCTAACCTAATGAAACTTATCTCTCATTCCAGCAACCGAGAAGAGTGCCTTTGTCATCAGTGTCATCTATAATATAAAAAATGAATCGCAGAATGTGTAGGTAAGCGCATAACTATACAAAGCCTGAACCAATTGTACCAGTTCTGTTTTTTTAATGTTCGTTGAAGTTGAAGTTGATGGTTTTAACATTTTCATTGGTTTACATTTATAACATTTGTTTATAACATTGGATTACATATTAGTAATATATAAGAGTATAATGAAATAAATTTTATATTATGTTATGTTTTATTTATTTTTCCTAATATTTCATTACATTACATGGTTATGATAAATAATAATTTAATTTTATAGGTAGATTAACGACATAACTTATTAAAATTTTAACTAACTTTCTTCTAAGAAAAATAAGTACTAGTATTTTATATGTACAAAAGGACATTTAAATACAACATGTTTGTTTCTGCTAGAATTAAGAAGAATATATTAATTTTCCAAAATAATAAATAAAGCTTGTTCTTTCAGTTACGTCTTGATTTCCTTCATTAACTTCTTGACTTGAAACTGTATCAAGTGTTGGAACTAAAACTTCTGCCGGTATATCTACAAATTATAATCCTTACAAATATTTTGCATAACAGCTGTGGCAATAACAATAGCTTGAACTTAAGCTAGTAATAAATACAATGTTAAAGCGACATTTCCATACTCCAAATTTTCCGAAAAAGACAAATATTTTAACCTTACATCATGTTTCATTTGGGTCACATATCTTGCAACTTTTTGACATAGTATAATTATTAATACTCTAAATTATACTATATATTTACCTCTCTATAGTATTCCTATTCTTAATGTGTACTTCATCATATCTCTGGTCAGTCAGAGAAATGGTGTTAATGAATAAGGTATATTTGAGTAAGCACTATTAACAACCATCCAGTGATTTCTCAGTAGACCTGTACGATATTAAGCTATAAACAAATATACCTGTTAATTTAGTTGGCACATTTATCAAGTTCTACCTTCTTATCAATAAATTTGAATTAACTTGTAGAACTGAGTTTACAAAAGTTGTTGCATCATGAGCGGCACCAGGCCATGGGGAACAACATTAATATATTTTATTTCTGCATCACACACAGCTTGTACATTTAAAGAGAAATATCCTTTTCAATTACAATATTATTCACCAATTACGTCACCTAAAGAAAATAATGCTGCTTAAAATTATTACAACTTCATACTATAATGTACAATGTTAAATAATATATAAATTACTTACATGATGATTGAATTCGTAAATGTGGCATAACAAAAAACCACAAATAAAATATTTAAATT
Organism: Pieris brassicae; assembly: GCF_905147105.1. Classification (NCBI taxonomy): domain Eukaryota; kingdom Metazoa; phylum Arthropoda; class Insecta; order Lepidoptera; family Pieridae; genus Pieris; species Pieris brassicae. The sequence goes on from NW_025576242.1 coordinate 26,527, forward strand.
TTTTTGGTTCAACAGTTTATGTGCATGATAAGTTATATAAGACAAAATTCGATGTTAAGTCATGTAAAGGTATTCTTGTGGGATACGAACCAAACGGTTATAAAGTTTGGAATCCTAAATGCGAAAAATTTATTACTGTCAGAGATGTCATAGTAGATGAGACAAATTACTTCAATCCAGGCCTGCGTTGCGACCTGAAGAGAATATAGTAAATTCTCATGATAATGTTAACATTGACAACATTTCAAAGTCAATAAAGTCTCAAAAAACTGACAGATATAAATCAGATACCTGTAAATCTGATGATTATGTAGTTCCTCAGAAAATTCGCAAAACTAACCATGACATCGTCGAATTTGAACAACCAAATGCACATTCTGATGATCTTTCAGTGGTCGTAAATAATGAGGACACAACCAGTTGTATTGAACCACGTAGGAGTGATAGGCTTAAAGTCGTCCCCCTATTTCTTATAAAGAAATCGATGATAACCTTATGTGTGCTAGTTCAATTTTGTGTAAAATACCAAATTCGTTTCAAGAGATTAAAACACGAGACGATAGAGTTCATTGGGAAGGTGCAATTAAATTCTCTATTTTTAAATAAAACATGGACTTTAGTACCACGGCCAGATAACAAAAATATTATAGATTGCAAATGGATGTTTAATATAAAAAATGATGAATTCGGAAAGCCTTTACGCTATAAAGCTCGACTCGTTGCTAGGGCTTTTAGCCAGGAATATCTCATAGACTATAATGAGACTTTTGCACCTGTTGCAAGAATAGCTAGTTTTAGATTTATTATTGCTTTTGCTAATCAATATAATTTACTTGTACATCACATGGACGTAAAAACTGCATTTCTAAATGGGGTACTACAGGAAGAAATATATATGAAAGTTCCAGAAGGGGTGTCTTGCAAAAATGGTTATGTGTGTAAATTAAATAAAGCATTATATGGGCTAAAGCAAGCCGCTAGATACTGGTTTGAAATTTTTGAACAGTCTCTTAGGCGGGAGGGTTTTCAGAATTCATCAGTAGATAGATGTATTTATATACTAAATAAAGGAGATATACAGAAAAATAGATATGTGGTACTTTATGTTGATGATTTGGTAATAGTGAGTGCTAATGTAAATACAATAAACAGTTTTAAAATATATTTAATGAGTAAATTTAAAATGACAGATTTACATGAAATTAAATTATTTCTTGGAATTAAAATAACTCGTTGCGATGATATGATAATGTTAGATCAAAGTGCTTATATTAAAACAGTTTTAAATAAATTTTGCATGCAGCATTGCAACAAAAACCTGCAACTACTCCTATGGATAGTAAACTCAATTATGAAGCACTAAACTCAGAAAAAATTACACTGCTCCATGTCGCAATTTAATTGGTTGTCTAATGTATATAATGCTATGTACTCGACCTGACTTAAGCACTAGCGTTAATATATTAAGTAGGTACACAAATTAAAATAATAAAGAATTGTGGCAATGCCTCAAAAAAGTGCTTAGATATTTAAAAGGCACAACTGATTTTAAATTATGTTATAAAAGGTGTGAATATAATAACATCTTAACTGGGTATGTGGACTCCGATTGGGGAGGTAATGATGTAAAGAGTACAACCGGGTATATATTTAAATTGTTTGAACATTGTTCAATAACCTGGACAACAAAGAAACTGAGTATATGGCCTTATATGAAGCCTTTATGGCTTAAATCTTTGGTAAGGAGTATTCATATTGATATATCCACTCCTATTGTAATATATGAAGACAATTAACTGACAGACAGACATTTTTCTAGGGAACAAATAGAGAAAAATGTAATAAAGCTAAAATACATTCCCACAGGTCAACAACCTGCAGATGCGTTAACAAAACCATTACCAGCGGTTACGTTTCATGAAATGAGGAGAAACATGGGTTTACAATTATAATATTTAATGAGTTGGCTATTATTTGTTATTAATTTAATTATTCTGTTATATTCATTGTGTTCTGATAATTATATGTAATGTATATAATGTATCGAATTTAAGATGATGAAATGATCTGATAAGGTTTTTCTGGGTTTTCCCTTATCCGAGCAACAAATGTTGGATCATTATTTTTGTATTTTCCCAGACTCGCTTGGAAGTTATATAGTTCTGTTTAGGCATTTGATTTGTACAAGAATTAATTTTTGAGGGGGCATGTTGATTTATTTGAGTAATATTGCAAAAATTAATCATTGTATTGACTTTTTCCTGTCATTTGAATGAGCGATCGAGCCGCCATCTTGTCGAGGCGCCAAATTGTCTTTGTTAACTGATACCCCCGTTAACGTACACGCTTAATGTCGAAGTATTCGCGAGTGTGTTGCCGGCCTTTTAAGAATTTTTATGACTTATGTATTGAAATTTTAAGAAAATTTAAATACAAACAAGATTATTACCAATTACTGTTTTTTTATGGAATAGGTGGTAAACGAACAGATTGTCCATGGACAATCTCAATGTCAGCTTTGCGAGTGCGTTGCCGGCCTATTAAGAATTTTTATGACTTTGTTGAAGTTAAATACAAACAAGAATATTATTTATAAGTATTTTTTATAGAACTCAATGTTCGCGAGTGTGTTGCCGGCCTTTTAAGAATTTTTGAAATTAAAATTTAATTTATAGAAAACTGAAATATTAACAAGTGTTAGCGGTAGTTGATTTAGTTCTTAGGGTAGGAAATTAAACACTTCAATGATGACCTAATTCACTATAATTTACTTCACTGATTTTACGTGAACTGTATAACTTCAAACTTGTACGAAGAAAAGGCCCGTGCGCATGTGTCACAACCTCTTTTATCATCACAACTCCCTCCTCCGACGCGACCATCCCACTTCGCGAAAATGGTCGAGTCAATTCGTAACAACTCGTAAACAACCGAACGAATCAAATGAGTAACTATTGCACATGCGCACTTGTAGCAAGATTCTTAAGAATATGTTTTATAAAAATGTTTAGAATTTAATTAAATTAATATTAGAAGCTAACAGTCGGCCTTTCCTGACAATGTTTGCGTCTCGCAAAAAAAAGAATGCTTTGTAACATACAACTCAAATTAGAAACGAAATTTTAACTTTAACTTTTGAATTACATCTATAACTACAGAGAGTTAAATTTAATCCATTGTGACGTTACTAATTATTTATGTTCATTTATTAAGGAATATATGAATTTGTCTCGGTAGACATCCCTACTCATCGGCAAAGAAGACACAGGGTGTAGGCCGAGAGAAAAAGCCGGCGTAAAAAACTCTCGGTACTCTTTTAAAATATCAAGTCATCAATTTTATCAATAATTTACAATAGTCTCACTAACTAAATCTATTGTGACCTCTTCACATTCACAATAGTCTTACATAACCAAATCTATTGTGACCTCTTCACATTCACAATAGTCTTACATAACCAAATCTATTGTGACCTCTTCACATTCACAATAGTCTTACATAACCAAATCTATTGTGACCTCTTCACATTCACAATAGTTTTACATAACCAAATCTATTGTGACCTCTTTACATTCACAATAGTCTTACATAACCAAATCTCTTGTGACCTCTTTACATTCACAATAGTCTTACATAACCAAATCTCTTGTGACCTCTTAATATTCACAATAGTTTTACATAACCAAATATATTGTGACCTCTTCACATTCACAATAGTGTTACATAACCAAATCTCTTGTGACCTCTTTACATTCACAATAGTGTTACATAACCAAATCTATTGTGACCTCTTCACATTCACAATAGTCTTACATAACCAAATCTATTGTGACCTCTTCACATTCACAATAGTCTTACATAACCAAATCTATTGTGACCTCTTCACATTCACAATAGTCTTACATAACCAAATCTATTGTGACCTCTTCACATTCACAATAGTCTTACATAACCAAATCTATTGTGACCTCTTCACATTCACAATAGTTTTAAATAACAAAATCTGCTGTAACCTCTTCATATTCACAGCAGATTCACAATAAAGTTTACATAACTAAATCTATTGTGATCCCTTTATGATCCTTTATACAAAAGTGATTTTATCATGTAAAATTGATATTCTAGTCTCGTGTTCAAAACATAAATTTAACAAAAATATATATTAAAATCATAAAAAAAATCTTATCGTAAGCACAACAATTACTTGAAGCACTTTCATTTCTCACAAAATACCTAATTATATGAATAACACCAACTACTACTACAACCCTACTTGTTCTCAGTATTATGTTTCAACAACATATTTCAATTCACTCAAAACTTACTTATTATATTCAGCCATCGCTTTTATTAGGATACTATTACTTCTGGAGATGACGTAAATTTGACATTACTTTATCAAATAATTTGTCAAATATAAACTCATTGGTAACCGATCAAATTGATACAATAATTTCCTTACATTCAATTTCATTACAATATCTTATCAATTCTGTTGAACGATATTTTTATCATCAGACACAAATAAAAGTATTTCATATCCACTACTAAGACAAATAATAAAAAGAAAACTATTGTTAGTGTAAGTCAAGTATTGATTATGCACAGGGAATATATATATGTAGAAAAGCCATATGTAATTTTACTATAAACATACTAGTTTTAATATAAAAATTATAACAGTCTTAACAAGCAAGCTAAATTGTCGACATGAAATAACATCAAAGTTTTAGATTTGTTACTTAAATTGAGACTTTTTTCCGTTCCGATTCCGGTATATGCTGTGCCAAAACGCAATTTTGTTGTCATTTGTAATATAATAAACCCAAAGTGAATTACAGTCAAATACGACCCCCACAAAAAACAAGCCATGAACGACTAGGCTCTGCTGAATGTTAACATACTGCAGAGTCCAATTCATCTGAAGTAAATCAAGTTTGTTTATCAGCAGTGCCAACTTTAAGTGCTGGGAGCAATATGTATGTAAAATTAGACTTCGTTTACTAATTTCCCATTCATCACCTTTGCAACCCTTGCTCACTTAAAACCACAAATAGCATCAGCTTTCTAATAGTACCCTCTTGCAAGGTCCAGTGTAATGCAACACCCTTGACTGAAGTATTGTCCACTTATTAATTCGCGGTAGAGGGCAAAGTGCACAGCCTAAGACAGTAGGACAGTGCACAAATTACCAGGCCATCAGTTCTGGATTTTTTTTTTGGTTTTTGTTTTACCGTTCCCAGTTTGATCTTCTTTCAGGCCGTATTACGGGTAAAAACCTGTCGCTTAGCTCTATCTTAATTTCTGTACATGTTTTAAAACCAATCGCTAAACTTATTTGAAGAACCCAGCTACAAATAAGTATCTATATTTTCATTTGTAAAAAAATAATGTAATATTAAAAAAAAAAAACTATATAAATATTTACCTCGCCTAAAAACCTCTAAAAATGGTTAAATTATTATTATACACAAAAAATATAAATAAATTACTTCTGTAAGAACCTTGTTATAATATTAAAGAGACTTGTAACTTCTAAACATAAAATATTATAGATTTAATTAAGGTAATGGTTAAAATTCATAAAAAAAATTAAAATCAATTATTTCTGTAATAAAAATAAACATTATAAAATTTTTCAACTCACCCGAGAAGCCCTAAAAATTGTAAAATTATTATTAAAAAAAAATAAGTCCTCTACAGCTGTTAAAAATAAAAAATAACGTAAAATGTTCTTAGCGTTAAAAGGAAATCGGACAATTCAAGATCATATCGGCGACTGCCTCACGTATAAGTTCCCCAAAAACGTAAAAATCATGGTTGGCCAAACCTAAAAAAAAAGGTTGTACTCTATCCCCACTAAACAGGCCGTGTGGAGTCGAATGCACTCACTCCTGAAGTGATAGCTCTAACCGTTCCAGAGATAGCTTTCCCAAAACCCTTGCTAATTACTTACTAATCACCACCTTATCAGCTACGAATGCGTCGTTATCTACTTTCCTACATTCACTAACCCGATCTATGGCTCTAAAAGAAAAATAGAATAAACTATGTCTAACCTAACCTAATCTACGGGTCTAAGCAAACAACAATAAACATACCTATCCTACATTAACACCATTATCTATAATAAAATTAGATGTAAGGGTTACATATTTAAATAAAATATTTTTATTCCAGGTATTATTCTTTGAGTTATGTTTGATGAGAATATTGTTGATAGCTCATAAGTAAAAATTTAGTATGAGTTATAAGTTAATTAAAATATGTAAATAATTTAAGAATGAAAAATGGTTAATAAATAAACGAATAAAATGCTTCGCCGAACAAAAGGGTCGCATAGCTCTCGTCGCGGTATACCGGCGCAGATGTTTGTAAGCGCAGCTCTCGTCGCGGTATACTGTTCGAGTACTTAAACTCGGCGAGGTCTACGCAAAATTCTCTTTCCTCTTTCCTCTGACTACGAACTGGGACCCACGAATAATCGGCGAAGCAAGAAACAAGATCAAGGCGCAGTTTCATTTCAAGACAACGTCAAACAATTACGCACAATTATTATTATTATTTTTTTTTGAAGAAGGAATCTCGCTGTTGGCCTTAAGGGCCTTTACAGCTCAGTTCGGGCTGTTTTGGCGAGCGTAGCTCGGCCAGAATGGCGTTTTGTCCCGCGACTAGCGCAAGGGCGTCTCCTGTGAGACTCGAACCTCGGCTTGGGCCGTCGCGGGGCGGTCAATCGCCTGAAGGGCAGGACGGAAGCTCACTGGAGTGAGCGAAGTGCGAAGTAAAGGTCCTCGCCTTCCGGTGAAGGCGGTTTTTTACCCTAATCTGTGATTGGCTATTTTTATTATTTTTGGCCGCGCGGGCGGCTTTTAATTTATCGTTTGCTACGGTAATTGGATCATCCGGATCCGTTAGTATGTGTCGAGGCCTCCTACGAGCCTTTTTTGTCGGGAAGGGGTAATAGTTGATGCTATTACGCACCAGCGGATTGGGATGGTGTTTAGCCTTGTCAAAGTGGCGTGTGGACGACAACTTCATCCATTGGGCTATGGTAGGGAGCTCCAGGTCGTGGTGGAGATCGACGTTTCTCACATAGAAGGGCGCACCGGTCGCGATTCTCATGAATCGCGACTGAAGCACCTGTAGCCGGTGAATATAGGAGGGGGCACAATGCGCAAAGACTACGCTAGCGTATGTCATGCACGGTCGGATGCATGCCTTGTACAGGGTCACCTTGTGTCTGAGAGACATTTGACTCCTTTTATTTAGGAGGAAATGGAGGCGAGAGAGGACAAAATAGGCCTTCTTGCGAACGGCGGCTATGTGCTTACGGAAAGACATGCCGCTATCGAGCGTGACTCCTAGATATTTGACGGACTTTTGCCAAGGGATGGCTTGCCCGTATAGGGTTACCTCTGTCTTGAGGTGAAATTTATCCCTAGCGATAGCACCGGGGTTGCCCCTGGCAAAGAGAAGTGCTACGCTTTTCTCGGGATTTATTTGGAAGCCCCATTTCCGAAACCATTCGCCTAACGACGTGGTAGCGGTCTGGAGTCTGTCCACAATGACACCTCTATCTTTGTGGGTGGTATAGAGAGCGGTGTCATCGGCATAGAGGGCTAGCTCCACATTGGGAGCCCTAGGGATGTCGCCGGTATACAGCGTGAACAGAAGGGGCGAGAGGACCGAGCCCTGAGGGACTCCGGCCATGATGGGGCGAGGAGACGATAGCGTTCCTTCTACGCGATAGCGCATTGAGCGGTCGGACAAGAAGTCGTGTACGATACGCACGAGTCTTAGTGGCACAATAAGGTGGTAGAGCTTGTAAACCAAGCCGTTGTGCCAGACCTTGTCGAAAGCTTTCGCTATGTCGAAGAAGAGTGCACTGCTCCACTAGGTTGACGGCTAAGCACTCGGCTTTTTCGTCGTCGTCGAATGCGTCAGGCAGATTTGGACGCTTGAGAGGGGGCATGGACGCCACCGTGTCGGTTTTAAGGGAACGCGCGAGAGACCAATAGGCCGTGTGCGAAGGTGACAATGCGCTGGTAAGACGGTCCCAGCGTTCGTTTCTAATTTCCCGCATGCGCTCTTTGACTCGGCGCTGCGAGGCGCGGAGTGCTCTGCGGTTTTCGTCGGTCGGGGCTCTGGCGAAGGCGCGAGTCGCCGCGTTCTACGACTCGGCGACCTTGGTCTGAATGTGATTAGTGACCGAGGAGATCGCGTCTAACGCGTGAGCGGACGAGACTAAATTGTCGGGGACATTTGGGAGGGCAGAGGTGTCGGCGGGCTTGAGGGCCTCGTCTAACTTCTGCCAGTCGACAATGGACTTGAACCTCTTCTCTCGAGTGTTAGGGCCGAATTCAAAGTGAACCGGGAAGTGATCCGAGTCTAACTCGTGTAACGTCTCTACGCTTCGCGGCTGTAGTGCCACGTTACGTAAAACCGCTACGTCTATGACGTCCGTTGAGAGAAGGCCGTTGCCTGTTATGCCACGGCGAGTCGGTTGTATGGGGGCAATGACGTTGAAATTGAGCACGTCTATAAGCCTATTGAGGGCTAACCCATTAGGGTTCTGTTTTGAGCTATTCCAGTCCCCGTGTTTGCTATTGAGATCCCCGACTAATAAGACCGAGGGGCCCATCGCAAACAGGGTTCTGAGATCGCTCTCTAGTATGTCCTTGGCGGGAGGGAGGTACACCGACGCGATAATAATCGGCTGATGGCCGGTCATGGCTACGCGCAACACGGTCGGAAGCGAAGTGTGAAGCAGGGGTGCGTGGGTTAAGGCGGTGCCAGCACTACGTCAAACCGTCTTGACAAAACGTACGAAGTCAATCCCCACCGGTATACAAAACCGCGCCGAGGAACTTTGGTTACTGCACGGGCGTATTCAAACGACATAAACGTAACGACGACTTAAACGTAATATCCCGTGCAGGCCCGAGTACCTGAGGTGTCGTAGGGATTGGCAACAATAGCGGTACGTACGAAGTCAATCCCCACCGGTATTCAAAGCCGCGCCGAGGAACTTTGGTTACTGCACGGGTGTTTTCAAACGAACACATAAACGTATTATCCCGTGCAGGCTTGAGTCTCTGAGGCGTCGTGGAGGTTGGCATTCAACAAGTGGTCCTTCGAGCCGGATTCTGCACCGATTGTCATCAAGAAGTGAATATTGCGAAAAGAAAATGCCAGTCACAAGGTCACAGAACGGGATGCAGCGAGGGGAATCGACGTTAACTGCTACCTCCGCTACTACGTCCGAAGCCACTCGGATTACAAGCGGAGAGATAACGATAGAGCAGTCCACGTCGACGAGCGCAGCCAGCCAGCCAGATCAAGCATTGACTCTGGCACCAGCGGGTTCCACCCGGCGGGCCGCATCGAGAGCCGTATCCAAAGCCAGCTCAAGAAGACAAGCCGAGGCCAGAGAAGAGCTGGCTCGCTGCGAGCTCCGGGAAGCGCAGGCAGCAGCACGCCTGGCCAGAATACGGTTAGAAGCAGCAACGGAAGAGAAAGACTCCGTTATAGAAGATGTCAGTGATAACCATAATGAAAAGGTTAAAAACTGGATGCGCACATCGGCACAAAGGCCAGAAGAATTAGAAACAAAAAGCGACATTCAAGCAATAGCTGACGCAATAAAGGAAGCCATGACGACACATGTAGCGCCGCAACCGAAGTACATTCAAGAGCTGCCAATATTTGAAGGGGACAGCTCCGAATGGACGGCGTTCCGGGTCGTATACGAAGACACTTCTCCGATGTTCACTGGCATTCAGAATATGGCGCGGCTACGTAAAGCGATTTAAGGCACGGCGAGAGAAAGCATGCAGAGAGCCTCTTGTACTCAGAGGCAATGCCAGAAGAAGTAATTAACGCTTTACGCCGAAGATTTGGTAGACCGGACGCGCTGGTGTTAGCTGAACTGGAGAAATTAATGGCGCTTCCTAGAACGACGGAAAATCCGAGGGACATATGCGTATTCGCTAGCCAAATCAACAATAGCGTGGCCGCCATAAAGGGATTGAAGAGACCGCAATACCTCTACTCACCCGAAATCGTGAAACTTATAATAGAGAAGATGCCTCCAATACTTAGATTCAGGTGGTACGATTTCACGGCTGCGAGGGAAGAGGAATCATTCTCTGATATCCAAACAATAAGCAACTTCCTCAATTCAGAAGCGGATAAATGCGGCGCATTCGCGGCACTCGAAGACAACAAAAGTGTACGACCGAGTGCAGTGATAAGAAGGCCAGTGAAGCAAGCTACTTATAATGTCGCTGAAAGGAGTACACCAGAAGAAATCAAGTGCCCAGACTGTGAAGGCACCCATAAACTCAAAGACTGTGAAAGATTCCTGAAGGCGGCAGTCAACGAGAGATGGGAAACAGTTAAGAGGCTTAAGGTCTGCTTCAAGTGCCTCACTGGGAAGCACCGAAAGGAAACATGCCGAAGACCACCGTGCAAGATTTGTCGAAGATGGCACCATAGCCTATTACACGTGACGTCGGAAAGCGAACGATGTCACGATGAGGTAGCGCCCGAGACGGCGACGGTCAACACAATAAGCACACCGAAAGCTATTCTAAAGATGCTTAAGGTGGAGATATATTGACCGGCTGGGAGCAAACAAGTACTGGCGCTGCTAGATGAAGGCTCAACGGTTACACTGCTTGATGAAAACGTGGCTTCGAGCATCGGCATCCAAGGCCCTCGCGAAATCCTTAACATAGAAACTATCGGCGGAGGGCAAATGCAAAACCATAACTCCATGATTTTAGATATCGAAGTGAAAGGGATCAAGCAAAGCGAGAAGTGCATACTCAAACGGGCAAGAACTATCAAGGAGCTCAAATTGACCCCACAACTCATAGATAAATCCCGGCTAAAGAAGTATCATCACTTGCGGGGTTTACTACAAGAGGTGTGCTATGAAGCTGAGGCGCCGAAGCTGCTCATTGGCCAAGACAATTGGGAATACATTGTCTAGTTACAAATACGACGTGGGAAGCCAGGGCAGCCGGTGGCGTCACGAACAAAGTTAGGATGGGTTCTTCACGGTTCCGACAGCAGCGGCGTGTCACCGATCAATTATGTGAACACATGTGCACACGCAAGCGTCGTCGATAAAACAGATCAGCTGGTGAGGGAACATTTTAGTATTGAGTCCTTGGGGGTTCAGCCGAAGAGGCCTTCAACGGATATAGAACAGCGAGCGCTTGAAATATTGGATAGAACCAGTCGACAATTGGAAGATGGCAGATACGAGGTCGGACTATTGTGGAAAACGGACGACATACAACTTCCAAACAATTACGCAGCAGCTTTCAACAGATTTCAAGGAATAGAAAAAAAACTGCGTAAGGACGCTAAATTAAAAAATGAATATAGCGCGCAGATAGAGAATCTGTTGAAAAGTAACTACGCTGAAGAAGCACCAGATGACTGCACATCCAACAAAAAGTGGTACCTGCCTCATTTTCCAGTGGTTCACCCCCTTAAAAAGAAGCTGAGAATTGTCTTCGACGCCGCGGCTAAATACAATGGAGTCAGCCTCAACGACGTTCTGCTGACCGGTCCGGACTTACTGCAGTCAATATTTGGAGTGCTACTTCGCTTCCGTCAAGGTCCCGTAGCGGTAGCGGCCGATATAAAAGAAATGTTTCTGCAGGTGAAAATATCTGCAGAAGATAGAGACAGTCTCAGGTTCCTATGGCGGAAAGACAAGGAAGCGCCAGTGAAGGAATATAGAATGTCATCGGTGATTTTTGGAGCTGCGTCGTCGCCTTGCACCGCGATTTATATAAAAAAAACAAGAATGCAAAGGCCTTCATACATAAATATCCGGAAGCGGCGCAAGCAATAGAGCGGAATCACTATTTGCTATCACTATATCACTATATCACTATATGGATGACTATTTGGAAAGTTTCCATAGTATTGACGATTGCAAACGAGTAATGCAGCAAGTTGACTTCATTCACAAGAAGGCGCACTTCGAGCTACGAGGATGGGCGTCGAATAAAAAATAAATCGTAGATGCCGGCGGCAAACAGGAAGTGCACCTAGGGGAAAACGAAGAAAAGACCCTGGGACTGAGATGGCTGACGTCAGAGGATTGTCTTGGATTTAGAAGCCAGTTTAGAAGAATCCCTGACGAGGTGGCACGAGGCATGCAGACTCCAACAAAACGAGAAGTCACGGGAGCTGTGATGTCTACCTTCGACCCACTCGGACTGCTGTCACCCATTCTCATCCAAAATATATGGCGCAGTGGTGTTGGATGGGATGACCAAATAACTGAAGATGATACCGAGGCTTGGAAAAGCTACCTAGAGCATATCAGTAGAATACAAGACATCCGGCTGCCGCGATGCATGTCACTATTCTGCACTGAGGGGGAGCTGCATACTTTCACTGACGCGAGCGAGACAGCGTATGCAGCCGCAGTATACTGGCGAACCGGAGATAAAGGAAAATACTTAATAAACCTCGTCGCAGCCAAGTCGCGAGTAACGCCTTTAAAACCAGTCTCTATGCCGAGACTTGAACTACAGGCAGCTCTGTTAGGTAGTAGACTAGCAGATTCAGTGGCAAGAGAGCTCGACCTACAAGTTACAAAGAAAACCTTTTGGTCGGATTCAAGTGTGGTCCTGTCCTGGATAAAGGCAGATCCCAGAACATTTAAGACCTTCGTAGCGCATCGAATTGCGGAGATAGAGGATCTGACGAATGCACAGGACTGGAGGTGGGTGCCAACAGCGGAGAATCCTGCCGACGATGCAACCAGAAGTCCACCCGAAGAGTTTAATGCGGAACATCGATGGTTCAAGGGTCCAGATTTCCTGTCGAAAGGCGAAACAGAATGGCCAGCTCCACGAAGCTTTAAAAAGGAAAAATGCGAGGAAGACAGAACGACGAACGACAGCGAAGTAACACCGGTTCCTGAAAACTGTTCATCGTGGACGAAATTGTGGAGATCCACTGCCAGGGTACTACAATTCATCAATCTGTCTAAAGAAAAGAGGCCGTCGAACCACGAACGCTGCAATAAAACTGCAAAAATGAGGCGACACTTCCTTCCATTAGATGAAACGCATCTACTGAGAGCGGAGGAGGTTCTAATCGCCCAGTGTCAGAAACGCAGTTTCGACCAAGATATCAAAAACCTTAAACAAGGGCGCAAGACAGATAATAGAAGCCAATTGAACAGGCTAGATGTCACTATGAAAGACCAATTCATAAGACTTCAAGGCAGAGTAAGGAACGTAGCGGGCGTTGACAACAACTATTTAACGCCCATAGTACTGGATGGCAGGAGCGCTATCAGGCGATTGATTATCAAACACTATCATGAAAAGTTCAACCATGGTAATCAAGCCACGGTAATGAACGAAATCCGCCAAAAATACTGGATGTTGGGTTTGAGATCAGTACTGCGCAGTATATAGCAAAACTGCCAACATTGTAAGCTAAAAAAAGGTAAACCAGCGGAATATCCGGCGGGCGACTTACCTCAAGAAAGACTCCGACATGGTGAGCCCCCCTTCACGTGAACTCGTGGCGATTGGCAGACGAAGAGAGAAGAGATGGGGAGCCTTGTTTACCTGCCTGACCACGAGGGCAGTACACATCGAAATAGCGCCCAGCCTGACGACGGACTCTACAATAATGGCGTTAAGGAGATTCGCCTCACGAAGAGGAATGCCAAAAGTAATTTATTCCGATAATGGAACTAATTTCGTTAAGGCTAATAAATAACTCCAAACCGCCATTTAAGGGCTTAAAAGAGAGGAAATCGTCACGGAAGCGGAGAAGGTTGGCATAAAGTGGAAATTTATTCCTATAACTAACCTCGCTGACAATTTAGAAGAGGAGGCGCTAACCCCAAATCACTTCCTCATTGAACGATCCAGTGGAGCTGCGCGCGTAGGGCATTTTCCTGATGCGAAGCTAGTGGGCAGAGAAGATTGGAAGACCGTCCAACGACTCTCTGATCACTTTTGGAGGAGATGGCTGCGAGAGTACTTGCCCACGCTACTGCCCAGGAAAATGACAGGACGACGGGAAGGTGAGCAGCTACAACCAGGCGACGTGGTTCTTATCGTGGACCGCACGCTACCACGATGCACGTGGCCGAGGGGCATTATCAAAATTACGTACCCCGGGCCCGACGGAAGAACCAGGATCGTGGACGTCACAACCAAAGGTGGAGTGCTACGAAGACCATCGTCGAGGATAGTGATCTTGGTGCCTGCGAAGTTGCCGTGCAGGAACGACGGTGCTACGCACGAGGGGGAGAATGATGGCGACTCGTAAATATAAATAGAGATAGATTATACGTTAGTTTTAGCGACTCTATAATTATAAGATAAATAAGAATATTTTTGGAACTCATAAGTAGAAATTAACTATGAGTTATGTTTGATGAGAATATTGTTGATAGCTCATAAGTAAAAATTAAGTATGAGTTATAAGTTAATTAAAATATGTAAATAATTTAAGAATGAAAAATGGTTAATAAATAAACGAATAAAATGCTTCGCCGAACAAAAGGGTCGCATAGCTCTCGTCGCGGTATACTGTTCGAGTACTTAAGCTCGGCGAGATCTACGCAAAATTCTCTTTCCTCTTTCCTCTGACTACGAACTGGGACCCACGAATAATCGGCGAAGCAAGAAACAAGATCAACAAAGAGCAAACAAGCAAGAAGGCGCAGTTTCATTTCAAGACAACGTCAAACAATTACGCACTAGCAGGGGTGCGTGGGTTAAGGCGGTGCCAGCATTACGTCAAACCGTCTTGACAAAACGTACGAAGTCAATCCCCACCGGTATACAAAACCGCGCCGAGGAACTTTGGTTACTGCACGGGCGTATTCAAACGACATAAACGTAACGACGACTTAAACGTAATATCCCATGCAGGCCCGAGTACCTGAGGTGTCGTAGGGATTGGCAACAATAGCGGTACGTACGAAGTCAATCCCCACCGGTATACAAAACCGCGCCGAGGAACTTTGGTTACTGCACGGGCGTATTCAAACGACATAAACGTAACGACGACTTAAACATAATATCCCATGCAGGCCCGAGTACCTGAGGTGTCGTAGGGATTGGCAACAATAGCGGTACGTACGAAGTCAATCCCCACCGGTATACAAAGCCGCGCCGAGGAACTTTGGTTACTGCACGGGTGTTTTCAAACGAACACATAAACGTATTATCCCGTGCATGCTCGAGTCTCTGAGGTGTCGTGGAGGTTGGCATTCAACAGTATCATTGATCTCTGAGTCACACGTAAAATTTCTAAGGAAGTCTTCTAATCTCATCCCCCTGAACTTGTAATATATGTATACCAAACAGTACTCTCTGCACACCGCCGATAGGTAATCCTGAACCGTAAGGCTATTGTATCTCCACATGCAACAATTCCTTCTTAAAAATCCTTCTATTGCTTCAATAGGTTTACGTCCAAACGAATCAAAGTATTCCCCAACTCTTTCAACGTTTATATGAATAGCCACCCAATGAGACCCCGGCTGTGAATCAGGGTCAAGATTGCATATGATAAGTGCTGGCACCTGAGCATACATCGGCAATCGATTTGAAGGATATACGTTGTTCTGGAGGCTGGGATGTATTCTACGAAGACTCATTTGCACTTCTAGTGTGTTCATACTTTAATATGCGTTTACTCCCCTACTCTTTCACTCTTTTACTGACTACATTTATTACTATCAATTCATATTTGTACCAATGTATTTAAACACACATAATATGATCTCAACATAAGTAATGAGTCTCTTTGTAAAAAAAAGTAATGAAGGTAAATAAAAACCATGTCATATTCGATTACATTATATTTTATTATTCTTAATATCATAATAATTACATAAGTGATTGCTTAACTACTATAATCCACACATACATTTCTGTTCTTATCTATTTCTATAATATTTGAAAACTCTGCGTAAACTACACAGTTAATTGTTTCAGGCAATGCGCTCTCGAATCTTACTTCCATTCTTACACTACCATGGCGTACAAGATTCCAATGCACATTAGAGTTAGCCGACAAGTCAGGTGTTAAATCAAAAGCTAGTAAACAGTACCCATTTGAATATTGCTCCTTCGATATTCCATTACCTTCGTTAAGAAAATGTATACCGGTGCCTGAGTACAGGGTGTGGTATGCGCTAGTAAATACATCGTTTGGAAATGATGGTTGTAACGCTTTTGAAGGTATCTGTTGACCATCTATATATAGGCTAAATGAGCAAATACCAAAATTTTCAAAGTTGAAAGGATTTTTACCATAACTACCGTTGAATGCTGTATTATTCACAAAACCTATAATACATCTCTTAGGAACCTGTCCTAAAAATATATTGTCCAGTGTTTTACCCTGCACACCAGATGGTATGGTCAGGACTTTCACTTCACCTCTTGTTATAGGATATTTAGCCGTAGTAGTGGCAAGAACCTTTTGATGAGCTATTAGTATTGATGGATTAATTTTTGCTCTGCGTATTATTAAAGTTGCATCTGTTATACATACTTTGTACTTATTATCTGCATTCTGTGACATGAGGTTAAATGTTTCTCTCGATCTAACTAATTTTATAGATAATTCGACCCCGTTAATGAGGAATTTATCTTGATTGAATATATCCCCATATTTATCTCGGATTTTGTATATTAGATATATCTAAAACGCTGATGTATGATTTCTACTATAGTTACATGAAAGAGAAATTTACTTCAAATCTGAAACTACTGTATACAGATACTGACAGTCTCATTTATCAAATATTTACTAGTAACTTTTATAATGATATAAAGCCAGACATTTGTACACATTTCGATACATCAGATTATGATCCAAACAATGTTTTTAATTTTCCTCAAGTAAATAAGAAAAAATTAGGTTATTTTAAAGATGAAAATTGTGGTAATATCTTTACAGAATTTGTGGGTTTGCGATCAAAAATGTATGCATTACAGGTAGATGATAAAATTATTACTAAGGCGAAGGGTGTTAACAAATGTGTCACTAAAAAATTAACGTTGGATAATTATAAGTCGTGTTTGTTTAATAAAAACGTACAGCATTGTAAAATGTATCGGTTTAGATCATTAAAACATACAATTTTTACACATGAAATAAATAAGGTGTGTTTATCTTTTACTGACACTAAGCGGTACATTTTACGAAACAAAATCGATACATTACCTATAGGTCATTACCAAATCAATAGTATGTAATTAAGTTAATCATTATTGTAAATATAACAAATTGTAAATTTTTATGTAAATTTAATTTGTTTTGTACATGTATAATGTATAAACGTGTACATTAATATTGTGATATAACACTTACATTTTTTATATATATCATATAAATAAATTGTTTTTAAAATACCAACTTAATTTTATCCCTTTCCCTGAAGAAGTCAAAAAATAATGATTCATTTTATTCATCCCTTTCCTGCTACGGACTATCGGTTACTCAAAAACTAGTCGATTGATTTAAAAAAATTACACTGTTAGATAGAAAATTGAACGGCAAATCTAAAACTATATCAATATTGAAGATTGGTTGACATTTGACTGAGATATGAGCGTTTATAATTTTGGAACATTTACATCGATTACTCAAAAACTAGTCGATTTAATTTAAAAAAATTACACCGTTAGATATAACTTAATTTAACTTAAACTGTGGATAAAAATTTAAATTAAACTTGACTGAAAGATCTTTGATGTTTCATGACGCGATGTAACACGGAGCTTATTTATTTATTAAACAAACCGCCAATTAATGTATTTACAAAACAATAAGTCTGCATCTAAAACCGTGAGTTTCCTAAACGTCTAGATGCCTCGATACCGAGCTTTGTCATGAAGCGTACGGCCCATGAGGTTAGTTTCAGCCCTGACTGCTCACCGACGGATATTTTGCTCTCTATATATATATCTATATGTATGTCTCCGATCAAGGGTTGCAACGCCTCTAGATTATTTTAGGATGCCATTATTCTTATTCTTAAGAAGTCAGGAAATAGTTTAGGCAACCAAATATAAACTTGAGATTCGATGATGACGATACTGCCATTGTAGATGTCTGAAATAATCTGTGGTGATTCTTAGGTGATTCGAGTAAGCCTTTTTTTGCAAACAAGGGATTAACGGGCAAGAGGCTCATCTGATGTTAAATGGTACATCATGGCCACTCACATTGCCAGAAGTCTCGCAAGTGCGTTTCCGATCTTTTAAGAATTGGTACGCTCTTTTCAGCAGCTTTTTGGCAGCTGTTTCCACATTGTGGTGGTGCGCGGCAAATTGTCTTAATAAACGCTCAGTTCTGGAACGGCGTTGTTGCAAACGTCTTGTTTTGTCAAAGTCCAAAACAGGCAGAGAAAATTATTGTAATTTTATAAAACATACAAGTTCATCCGTTCGTCCTAATCCCACGAAGACAATGGAGGCATTATTCAGCGGCGATGAAGCATCTTTTATTCAGGGACACGCAACAGGCCAAAATCCGCGAAACCTTGTTAATATTAAATGCAATCAACTAAATGAATTGCACACAACATTTGTCAAGTTTTCATGCGAAAATTGAAATAAAAAAATCAGAAAGGCGCGGTAAACTCGGCTTGAGGCTTTTAAGTACGATTATTTATTCTGTGGGTTTATGGCGCGCACTTTATTTGACTCCATGTCTCACGTAAATCAAAAGCATACGCTCGCAGATCGTGTGATGTATTTTAATTATAATAATTTTGTGCTGTTATTAATAAACAATCATGGCAGCATGCTTAAGTTCCACAGTAAAGTTCAAAGTTCATGAACTATAATTTCCGTATCAAATGCCTTGACTCAGAATTATCTTCAGCGAGCTGCGCCGGCAATGATTTTTATCTTTCTTCGCAATTATTTATTAGGTCTTCGGTCTTGATATGGGTAGGGCGTTAAGCAAGATTTCTGACCACTTTCATGTTTATAAAGACACGAAACATGGTTGATTTTCTTTGGGGAAATGAGAAAAGAATAGTTGGAATAAGAACCTAGGACCCCCATTATACGCCATACCACGCCATTAACCACCACGGCAAAGTGATCAAAAACTATTTACTTAAGACTAATATGGCAAAATTTACATTTACGATAAATATTTTATTTTTTTCTGTCTGTTTATATTATAAAATGTCATTTCTCCCGGGACATTTAAATTGTCTTTTGATGTCGAAAGTCGACCTAATTTCACCATTTCATGCATTTTTGTCCATTTCCAAAGTTATTAGATCAGCCCTTGATCGTTTTTTCTTACATTTTGTTTCCTCTGTCAATATTAACAAACAAAGTGCGTCTTCATGTACAACACTAAAGTTTATGTTTTGGTTGATCGGATAGACCATTGTCGAGACATATAATAATTATAATGCGTTTATCAAAATTAAAAAAAGCCACATGCAGACCATTGCAATGTCTCATGGACAATGCAGCCTTTCCACTATAACCGCCAGCATGCCTTCAGGGCTGGAGTCCACACCTGCACAACCACACATTGTAGACGTACTGCAACGTCAACGTCAAAGGTCAATGTAATTATAACTATATAGATACACTTATTGATAATGTAATACATTGGCCACACAATTTTGTTAGTTGTGCGTAAGGTTATTGTATACGAATAAAAATAGCAGTTTGTTTAATTTAGCAATTTAAATAAAGTAATGTGAAATTTATTCTCATCTCATTCATGGACCATTAATGTTTGTTCATCTCCGTTCCCGCCACAAATGCTCAGCACAAACCATAGTGCATCGTATAATAGATTATATTGGTGTTTTAACAAAAACCACTTTCAAAATATTACTATATTATAGATGTTTGGCCGAAGCAACGTGCATTTATACAAATAAACGTATTAATGCTTAAACGTCTTAAGCATGGTATATTCAGTTTGATGGGTTTACGAAAATCTAATTATATTTATATACTATACATATATACACCAATACATATCGCAGATTCGAAGCGATTACTAATAGTCCAGTTGTTATTACTATCGTCGTTCGACACTTTTATTTAGTATCCCTCCCGATGTTAATTGAAATGCGGCCTATCTGAGAGCCTGTCCGTCCAGAAGTTGCCTATTTAAGTTTACTCTTTAGAAAATATTGAAAGAGTCAAAGACTTCCACTTCTACGCTGTTTCACAATGCGACCATCGCAATCGTGATTGCGGCACTTGGGGATGTACACAAGGCTGTACAAGGGCTGATTCTAGTAGTCGTAGTTTCAAAGTGAATTTATAAAATACGGAAATAAGGATTTCCGAATAACGATACATTGCATATTGGTGAGAACGGCGCCGTAGGCCTGATGCGGGTTTTGTTCGTCGGTTATACGCCCACGCCTAAATTTCCCTGGTTCAAATTGCAAGTTTCCAATCACGCGCTCCTAAATTGCGTGTCTTAGCGATCGTTGCTTGTCACTATTTGATGTGAGCAGAAATGAGCTTTTGTATTTGGGGTGGGAACTCAGTGGTAACATCTCGCCGCGACTTTATAAAATACAATTAAGTTTTGTTTGTTTACTCAAGATCTCCTTGGTAGGTAATATATTCTGTATTATGTAATACTATGTAGTTATTACACTCCTCTCCTTTCTCCTCCGAATCGAGATGTAGGACATCTTAATTCGTTGGCAAATCCATTTAAATATGCAAGAAAATGACAGCTTTTAACAATAATTTAACTCTCTGTTTATCAGTTTCCTTAATACCAAACTGTTAAAAAATCAGTAATTTAAAACATATTACATAATTAATTGTAGTAATCAGTCATCTAGTGAAAAAGTATAAATAATAAATGTTATGATGTGATTAAAACGAAGCAACATGATTTAAGAGATTCTGTTAATTATACTCGCCTTTATTATTTGCCAATAGTACGCATTTGAAATGAAATGACATTGACACTGGCAGAAAACGTCGATGTTTTCAGAATTCAAATTGATACATTGCTCGAAAGTCGAATCATGACGGTGAGTTAAAGGCACAGAACACTATTACTTCTATCGAAGAACAACAACTTCACATGTTTGTGTTTAGTCCATATTGTAAATTTTTATGTAAATATATAAAAAGCAATAAAACTAAAGTGTAGTAGATAAATTATTCATAAATAGGAAATAGTATTTAATAATATTGTTACTCATTATCTGTGCTGTCTTAAAACTAACAATCGAATTTTAACAATTTTTTTAGGTGCATATTCAAAATTAACTCCATTATTATTTTTACCGATCAATCTCCTTCCTGTCTTCTCCATCCACACGACACTGGCGAAGTACCCATTTGGCATATATAAAAAAAACAACTTCATAGTAAAAAAATGCTTACACCAACGCTTCAGTTGATGCCACCGGTACTCGGCCTGGCGCGAGTATTTAAAATCGTATGCAAGTAAAGAATTTTTATGAATAATTTCATGTAGGGAAATAAAACAAGTGTACATGGGTAACATTTATTAAACCACAATAATTAATAAAAAAAAGTCTCATTGTATAGGCTTATTAACAAGTACTTATTATATAAAGCACGGGGCGTGGCGGCAGAATAATTTTGAAAGATATAAAATAAGTCAACTTTAGGATTAATGAGAAAATCTACGTTATTTGTAAAAGGTTTACCACAGACTTCGACCGCTGCATATAAAATATTTATTGTGGTAAAATTATTATCCTTATTGAATGACAAGTTAATGCAAAGAATAATAGTTAATCGTCGACGACCAATCACTTTCCGTGCGGCTCGATCCCTTGGCGTTGCGTAGAGATGTTGGGTCCCTCTGCATCTTCTACCGCATTTACCATGGGGAGTGTTCAGAAGAGTTGTTCGGTCTAATAAAATTCCATCCGTATCACCTCGATGTCCGCCGTTCCACAACTGAGCGTTTCCTGAGGCAGTTTTTGCCGCGCACCACCACTATGTGGAACCAGCTGCCCACTGAAGTATTTCCGAACCAATTCGACTTAGGGTCCTTCAAGAAAAGAGCGTACCAATTCTTGAAAGGCCGGCAACGCACTTGCGAGCCTTCTGGCAATGTGAGTGTCCATGGGCGGCGGTATCGCTTCACATCAGGTGAGCCTCTTGCACGTTTGCCTGCTATAACATAAAACATAAATTAATTCTATTTGTAATTTAATTTTTCTCTTTCATGATTTTTTATTTTAGAAAATCTTTTCAAACTGATAGCAATTGTGCTTTTAATAATTGTTTCAATATTGACTACGGAATGTTCTTTACATTCCTTTAGCCAATCTTTGTCCCAATCATCAGTTAATTTCAGTTCGGTGTGACTGCGATCTTTTATAATATAACAATTCGGTGCCATCTTTTTCACAATAAACCCGAAAACATAAACACATGCTTGGATTTCACTGGAACGCTGAGGAGGCACATCTCCAGCTCTGCTTTCCTTTCAGATAAAATATGAATAAGCTTTGGTGATGAAATTTCCGAATTAACATCAGACTTTTTGATAGTAGCGCGATTGAGCGCGGCTGGTGTATCGGCCGGTACGGTTTGCGAGCCGGCAAAGCGCTGAAAATTATGCTGCACCAAGCCGAACGGCCGAAATCGGATTGAAGCTATGTATTTGTACGAGCCAAAGCTGTGCATTTTGCTCACTCAGGCTATCTTAGAATTATAAGCGTGATGATCCCTATGTACGATTTCCCAAATCGTCGGAGTTACACCCCGAGAGCAGAGCCAGACGCAGGCACTCTCTTCTACATTCGATCATAGCGAACTAAATCATGTTCATAACGATTAACTAAATCATGGGAGTTACACTCCGAGAGCATACATAGCCAGACGTAGGCACTCTCTTCTACATACAGTTATTCGTTTCATAACGATTAACTAAATCATGGGAGTTACACTCCGAGAGCATAGCCAGACGTAGGCACTCTCTTCTACATACAGTTATTCGTTTCATAACGATTAACTAAATCATGGGAGTTACACTCCGAGAGCATACATAGCCAGACGTAGGCACTCTCTTCTACATACAGTTATTCGTTTCATAACGATTAACTAAATCATGGGAGTTACACTCCGAGAGCATACATAGCTAGACGTAGGCACTCTCTTCTACATACAGTTATTCGTTTCATAACGATTAACTAAATCATGGGAGTTACACTCCGAGAGCATAGCCAGACGCAGGCACTCTCTTCTACATACAGTTATTCGTTTCATAACGATTAACTAAATCATGGGAGTTACACTCCGAGAGCATAGCCAGACGCAGGCACTCTCTTCTACATACAGTTATTCGTTTCATAACGATTAACTAAATCATGGGAGTTACACTCCGAGAGCATACATAGCCAGACGTAGGCACTCTCTTCTACATACAGTTATTCGTTTCATAACGATTAACTAAATCATGGGAGTTACACTCCGAGAGCATACATAGCCAGACGTAGGCACTCTCTTCTACATACAGTTATTCGTTTCATAACGATTAACTAAATCATGGGAGTTACACTCCGAGAGCATAGCCAGACGCAGGCACTCTCTTCTACATACAGTTATTCGTTTCATAACGATTAACTAAATCATGGGAGTTACACTCCGAGAGCATAGCCAGACGCAGGCACTCTCTTCAACATACAGTTATTCGTTTCATAACGATTAACTAAATCATGGGAGTTACACTCCGAGAGCATAGCCAGACGCAGGCACTCTCTTCTACATACAGTTATTCGTTTCATAACGATTAACTAAATCATGGGAGTTACACTCCGAGAGCATAGCCAGACGCAGGCACTCTCTTCTACGTACAGTTATTCGTTTCATAACGATTAACTAAATCATGCGAGTTACACTCCGAGAGCATAGCCAGACGCAGGCACTCTCTTCTACATACAGTTATTCGTTTCATAACGATTAACTAAATCATGGGAGTTAAACTCCGAGAGCATAGCCAGACGCAGGCACTCTCTTCAACATACAGTTATTCGTTTCATAACGATTAACTAAATCATGGGAGTTACACTCCGAGAGCATAGCCAGACGCAGGCACTCTCTTCTACATACAGTTATTCGTTTCATAACGATTAACTAAATCATGGGAGTTACACTCCGAGAGCATAGCCAGACGCAGGCACTCTCTTCTACGTACAGTTATTCGTTTCATAACGATTAATTAAATCATGGGAGTTACACTCCGACAGCATAGCCAGACGCAGGCACTCTCTTCTACGTACAGTTATTCGTTTCATAACGATTAACTAAATCATGGGAGTTACACTCCGAGAGCATAGCCAGACGCAGGCACTCTCTTCAACATACAGTTATTCGTTTCATAACGATTAACTAAATCATGGGAGTTACACTCCGAGAGCATAGCCAGACGCAGGCACTCTCTTCTACATACAGTTATTCGTTTCATAACGATTAACTAAATCATGGGAGTTACACTCCGAGAGCATAGCCAGACGCAGGCACTCTCTTCTACATACAGTTATTCGTTTCATAACGATTAACTAAATCATGGGAGTTACACTCCGAGAGCATAGCCAGACGCAGGCACTCTCTTCTACATACAGTTATTCGTTTCATAACGATTAACTAAATCATGGGAGTTACACTCCGAGAGCATAGCCAGACGCAGGCACTCTCTTCTACATACAGTTATTCGTTTCATAACGATTAACTAAATCATGCGAGTTACACTCCGAGAGCATAGCCAGACGCAGGCACTCTCTTCTACATACAGTTATTCGTTTCATAACGATTAACTAAATCATGGGAGTTACACTCCGAGAGCATAGCCAGACGCAGGCACTCTCTTCTACATACAGTTATTCGTTTCATAACGATTAACTAAATCATGGGAGTTACACTCCGAGAGCATAGCCAGACGCAGGCACTCTCTTCAACATACAGTTATTCGTTTCATAACGATTAACTAAATCATGGGAGTTACACTCCGAGAGCATAGCCAGACGCAGGCACTCTCTTCAACATACAGTTATTCGTTTCAAAACGATTAACTAAATCATGGGAGTTACACTCCGAGAGCATAGCCAGACGCAGGCACTCTCTTCAACATACAGTTATTCGTTTCATAACGATAAACTAAATCATGGGAGTTACACTCCGAGAGCATAGCCAGACGCAGGCACTCTCTTCAACATACAGTTATTCGTTTCATAACGATAAACTAAATCATGGGAGTTACACTCCGAGAGCATAGCCAGACGCAGGCACTCTCTTCTACATACAGTTATTCGTTTCATAACGATTAACTAAATCATGGGAGTTACACTCCGAGAGCATAGCCAGACGCAGGCACTCTCTTCTACATACAGTTATTCGTTTCATAACGATTAACTAAATCATGGGAGTTACACTCCGAGAGCATACATAGCCAGACGTAGGCACTCTCTTCTACATACAGTTATTCGTTTCATAACGATTAACTAAATCATGGGAGTTACACTCCGAGAGCATACATAGCCAGACGTAGGCACTCTCTTCTACATACAGTTATTCGTTTCATAACGATTAACTAAATCATGGGAGTTACACTCCGAGAGCATAGCCAGACGCAGGCACTCTCTTCTACATACAGTTATTCGTTTCATAACGATTAACTAAATCATGGGAGTTACACTCCGAGAGCATAGCCAGACGCAGGCACTCTCTTCAACATACAGTTATTCGTTTCATAACGATTAACTAAATCATGGGAGTTACACTCCGAGAGCATACATAGCCAGACGTAGGCACTCTCTTCAACATACAGTTATTCGTTTCATAACGATTAACTAAATCATGGGAGTTACACTCCGAGAGCATAGCCAGACGCAGGCACTCTCTTCTACGTACAGTTATTCGTTTCATAACGATTAATTAAATCATGGGAGTTACACTCCGAGAGCATAGCCAGACGCAGGCACTCTCTTCTACGTACAGTTATTCGTTTCATAACGATTAACTAAATCATGGGAGTTACACTCCGAGAGCATAGCCAGACGCAGGCACTCTCTTCTACATACAGTTATTCGTTTCATAACGATTAACTAAATCATGGGAGTTACACTCCGAGAGCATAGCCAGACGCAGGCACTCTCTTCAACATACAGTTATTCGTTTCATAACGATTAACTAAATCATGGGAGTTACACTCCGAGAGCATAGCCAGACGCAGGCACTCTCTTCTACATACAGTTATTCGTTTCATAACGATTAACTAAATCATGGGAGTTACACTCCGAGAGCATAGCCAGACGCAGGCACTCTCTTCTACATACAGTTATTCGTTTCATAACGATTAACTAAATCATGCGAGTTACACTCCGAGAGCATAGCCAGACGCAGGCACTCTCTTCTACATACAGTTATTCGTTTCATAACGATTAACTAAATCATGGGAGTTACACTCCGAGAGCATAGCCAGACGCAGGCACTCTCTTCTACGTACAGTTATTCGTTTCATAACGATTAACTAAATCATGGGAGTTACACTCCGAGAGCATAGCCAGACGCAGGCACTCTCTTCAACATACAGTTATTCGTTTCATAACGATTAACTAAATCATGGGAGTTACACTCCGAGAGCATAGCCAGACGCAGGCACTCTCTTCTACATACAGTTATTCGTTTCATAACGATTAACTAAATCATGGGAGTTACACTCCGAGAGCATAGCCAGACGCAGGCACTCTCTTCTACGTACAGTTATTCGTTTCATAACGATTAACTAAATCATGCGAGTTACACTCCGAGAGCATAGCCAGACGCAGGCACTCTCTTCTACATACAGTTATTCGTTTCATAACGATTAACTAAATCATGCGAGTTACACTCCGAGAGCATAGCCAGACGCAGGCACTCTCTTCTACATACAGTTATTCGTTTCATAACGATTAACTAAATCATGGGAGTTACACTCCGAGAGCATAGCCAGACGCAGGCACTCTCTTCTACATACAGTTATTCGTTTCATAACGATTAACTAAATCATGGGAGTTACACTCCGAGAGCATAGCCAGACGCAGGCACTCTCTTCTACATACAGTTATTCGTTTCATAACGATTAACTAAATCATGCGAGTTACACTCCGAGAGCATAGCCAGACGCAGGCACTCTCTTCTACATACAGTTATTCGTTTCATAACGATTAACTAAATCATGGGAGTTACACTCCGAGAGCATAGCCAGACGCAGGCACTCTCTTCTACATACAGTTATTCGTTTCATAACGATTAACTAAATCATGGGAGTTACACTCCGAGAGCATAGCCAGACGCAGGCACTCTCTTCTACATACAGTTATTCGTTTCATAACGATTAACTAAATCATGGGAGTTACACTCCGAGAGCATAGCCAGACGCAGGCACTCTCTTCTACATACAGTTATTCGTTTCATAACGATTAACTAAATCATGGGAGTTACACTCCGAGAGCATAGCCAGACGCAGGCACTCTCTTCTACATACAGTTATTCGTTTCATAACGATTAACTAAATCATGGGAGTTACACTCCGAGAGCATAGCCAGACGCAGGCACTCTCTTCTACATACAGTTATTCGTTTCATAACGATTAACTAAATCATGGGAGTTACACTCCGAGAGCATAGCCAGACGCAGGCACTCTCTTCTACATACAGTTATTCGTTTCATAACGATTAACTAAATCATGGGAGTTACACTCCGAGAGCATAGCCAGACGCAGGCACTCTCTTCTACATACAGTTATTCGTTTCATAACGATTAACTAAATCATGCGAGTTACACTCCGAGAGCATAGCCAGACGCAGGCACTCTCTTCTACATACAGTTATTCGTTTCATAACGATTAACTAAATCATGGGAGTTACACTCCGAGAGCATAGCCAGACGCAGGCACTCTCTTCTACATACAGTTATTCGTTTCATAACGATTAACTAAATCATGCGAGTTACACTCCGAGAGCATAGCCAGACGCAGGCACTCTCTTCTACATACAGTTATTCGTTTCATAACGATTAACTAAATCATGGGAGTTACACTCCGAGAGCATAGCCAGACGCAGGCACTCTCTTCTACATACAGTTATTCGTTTCATAACGATTAACTAAATCATGGGAGTTACACTCCGAGAGCATAGCCAGACGCAGGCACTCTCTTCTACATACAGTTATTCGTTTCATAACGATTAACTAAATCATGCGAGTTACACTCCGAGAGCATAGCCAGACGCAGGCACTCTCTTCTACATACAGTTATTCGTTTCATAACGATTAACTAAATCATGGGAGTTACACTCCGAGAGCATAGCCAGACGCAGGCACTCTCTTCTACATACAGTTATTCGTTTCATAACGATTAACTAAATCATGGGAGTTACACTCCGAGAGCATAGCCAGACGCAGGCACTCTCTTCTACATACAGTTATTCGTTTCATAACGATTAACTAAATCATGGGAGTTACACTCCGAGAGCATAGCCAGACGCAGGCACTCTCTTCTACATACAGTTATTCGTTTCATAACGATTAACTAAATCATGGGAGTTACACTCCGAGAGCATAGCCAGACGCAGGCACTCTCTTCTACATACAGTTATTCGTTTCATAACGATTAACTAAATCATGGGAGTTACACTCCGAGAGCATAGCCAGACGCAGGCACTCTCTTCTACATACAGTTATTCGTTTCATAACGATTAACTAAATCATGGGAGTTACACTCCGAGAGCATAGCCAGACGCAGGCACTCTCTTCTACATACAGTTATTCGTTTCATAACGATTAACTAAATCATGGGAGTTACACTCCGAGAGCATAGCCAGACGCAGGCACTCTCTTCTACATACAGTTATTCGTTTCATAACGATTAACTAAATCATGGGAGTTACACTCCGAGAGCATAGCCAGACGCAGGCACTCTCTTCTACATACAGTTATTCGTTTCATAACGATTAACTAAATCATGCGAGTTACACTCCGAGAGCATAGCCAGACGCAGGCACTCTCTTCTACATACAGTTATTCGTTTCATAACGATTAACTAAATCATGGGAGTTACACTCCGAGAGCATAGCCAGACGCAGGCACTCTCTTCTACATACAGTTATTCGTTTCATAACGATTAACTAAATCATGGGAGTTACACTCCGAGAGCATACATAGCCAGACGTAGGCACTCTCTTCTACATACAGTTATTCGTTTCATAACGATTAACTAAATCATGGGAGTTACACTCCGAGAGCATACATAGCCAGACGTAGGCACTCTCTTCTA
>NW_025576243.1:0-55026 GCF_905147105.1 Pieris brassicae
TATAGCCAGACGCAGGCACTCTCTTCTACATACAGTTACTCGTTTCATAACGATTAACAAAATCATGGGAGTTACACTCCGAGAGCATAGCCAGACGCAGGCACTCTCTTCTACATACAGTTATTCGTTTCATAACGATTAACTAAATCATGGGAGTTACACTCCGAGAGCATAGCCAGACGCAGGCACTCTCTTCTACATACAGTTATTCGTTTCATAACGATTAACTAAATCATGGGAGTTACACTCCGAGAGCATAGCAGACGCAGGCACTCTCTTCTACATACAGTTATTCGTTTCATAACGATTAACTAAATCATGGGAGTTACACTCCGAGAGCATACATAGCCAGACGCAGGCACTCTCTTCTACATACAGTTATTCGTTTCATAACGATTAACTTAATCATGGGAGTTACACTCCGAGAGCATACATAGCCAGACGTAGGCACTCTCTTCTACATACAGTTATTCGTTTCATAACGATTAACTAAATCATGGGAGTTACACTCCGAGAGCATACATAGCCAGACGTAGGCACTCTCTTCTACATACAGTTATTCGTTTCATAACGATTAACTAAATCATGGGAGTTACACTCCGAGAGCATAGCCAGACGTAGGCACTCTCTTCTACATACAGTTATTCGTTTCATAACGATTAACTAAATCATGGGAGTTACACTCCGAGAGCATACATAGCCAGACGTAGGCACTCTATTCTACATACAGTTATTCGTTTCATAACGATTAACTAAATCATGGGAGTTACACTCCGAGAGCATAGCCAGACGCAGGCACTCTCTTCTACATACAGTTATTCGTTTCATAACGATTAACTAAATCATGGGAGTTACACTCCGAGTGCATACATAGCCAGACGTAGGCACTCTCTTCTACATACAGTTATTCGTTTCATAACGATTAACTAAATCATGGGAGTTACACTCCGAGAGCATAGCCAGACGCAGGCACTCTCTTCTACATACAGTTATTCGTTTCATAACGATTAACTAAATCATGGGAGTTACACTCCGAGAGCATAGCCAGACGCAGGCACTCTCTTCTACATACAGTTATTCGTTTCATAACGATTAACTAAATCATGGGAGTTACACTCCGAGAGCATACATAGCCAGACGCAGGCACTCTCTTCTACATACAGTTATTCGTTTCATAACGATTAACTTAATCATGGGAGTTACACTCCGAGAGCATACATAGCCAGACGTAGGCACTCTCTTCTACATACAGTTATTCGTTTCATAACGATTAACTAAATCATGGGAGTTACACTCCGAGAGCATACATAGCCAGACGTAGGCACTCTCTTCTACATACAGTTATTCGTTTCATAACGATTAACTAAATCATGGGAGTTACACTCCGAGAGCATAGCCAGACGTAGGCACTCTCTTCTACATACAGTTATTCGTTTCATAACGATTAACTAAATCATGGGAGTTACACTCCGAGAGTATACATAGCTAGACGTAGGCACTCTCTTCTACATACAGTTATTCGTTTCATAACGATTAACTAAATCATGGGAGTTACACTCCGAGAGCATAGCCAGACGCAGGCACTCTCTTCTACATACAGTTATTCGTTTCATAACGATTAACTAAATCATGGGAGTTACACTCCGAGTGCATACATAGCCAGACGTAGGCACTCTCTTCTACATACAGTTATTCGTTTAATAACGATTAACTAAATCATGGGAGTTACACTCAGAGAGCATACATAGCCAGACGTAGGCACTCTCTTCTACATACAGTTATTCGTTTCATAACGATTAACTAAATCATGGGAGTTACACTCCGAGAGCATACATAGCCAGACGTAGGCACTCTCTTCTACATACAGTTATTCGTTTCATAACGATTAACTAAATCATGGGAGTTACACTCCGAGAGCATACATAGCCAGACGCAGGCACTCTCTTCTACATACAGTTATTCGTTTCATAACGATTAACTAAATCATGGGAGTTACACTCCGAGAGCATAGCCAGACGCAGGCACTCTCTTCTACATACAGTTATTCGTTTCATAACGATTAACTAAATTATGGGAGTTACACTCCGAGAGCATAGCCAGACGCAGGCACTCTCTTCTACATACAGTTATTCGTTTCATAACGATTAACTTAATCATGGGAGTTACACTCCGAGAGCATACATAGCCAGACGTAGGAACTCTCTTCTACATACAGTTATTCGTTTCATAACGATTAACTAAATCATGGGAGTTACACTCCGAGAGCATAGCCAGACGTAGGCACTTTCTTCTACATACAGTTATTCGTTTCATAACGATTAACTAAATCATGGGAGTTACACTCCGAGAGCATAGCCAGACGTAGGCACTCTCTTCTACATACAGTTATTCGTTTCATAACGATTAACTAAATCATGGGAGTTACACTCCGAGAGCATACATAGCCAGACGTAGGCACTCTCTTCTACATACAGTTATTTGTTTCATAACGATTAACTAAATCATGGGAGTTACACTCCGAGAGCATACATAGCTAGACGTAGGCACTCTATTCTACATACAGTTATTCGTTTCATAACGATTAACTAAATCATGGGAGTTACACTCCGAGAGCATAGCCAGACGCAGGCACTCTCTTCTACATACAGTTATTCGTTTCATAACGATTAACTAAATCATGGGAGTTACACTCCGAGAGCATACATAGCCAGACGTAGGCACTCTCTTCTACATACAGTTATTCGTTTCATAACGATTAACTAAATCATGGGAGTTACACTCCGAGAGCATAGCCAGACGTAGGCACTCTCTTCTACATACAGTTATTCGTTTCATAACGATTAACTAAATCATGGGAGTTACACTCCGAGAGCATAGCCAGACGCAGGCACTCTCTTCTACATACAGTTATTCGTTTCATAACGATTAACTAAATCATGGGAGTTACACTCCGAGTGCATACATAGCCAGACGTAGGCACTCTCTTCTACATACAGTTATTCGTTTAATAACGATTAACTAAATCATGGGAGTTACACTCAGAGAGCATACATAGCCAGACGCAGGCACTCTCTTCTACATACAGTTATTCGTTTCATAACGATTAACTAAATCATGGGAGTTACACTCCGAGTGCATACATAGCCAGACGTAGGCACTCTCTTCTACATACAGTTATTCGTTTAATAACGATTAACTTAATCATGGGAGTTACACTCCGAGAGCATACATAGCCAGACGTAGGCACTCTCTTCTACATACAGTTATTCGTTTCATAACGATTAACTAAATCATGGGAGTTACACTCCGAGAGCATACATAGCCAGACGTAGGCACTCTCTTCTACATACAGTTATTCGTTTCATAACGATTAACTTAATCATGGGAGTTACACTCCGAGAGCATAGCCAGACGCAGGCACTCTCTTCTACATACAGTTATTCGTTTCATAACGATTAACTAAATCATGGGAGTTACACTCCGAGAGCATAGCCAGACGCAGGCACTCTCTTCTACATACAGTTATTCGTTTCATAACGATTAACTAAATTATGGGAGTTACACTCCGAGAGCATAGCCAGACGCAGGCACTCTCTTCTACATACAGTTATTCGTTTCATAACGATTAACTTAATCATGGGAGTTACACTCCGAGAGCATACATAGCCAGACGTAGGCACTCTCTTCTACATACAGTTATTCGTTTCATAACGATTAACTAAATCATGGGAGTTACACTCCGAGAGCATAGCCAGACGTAGGCACTTTCTTCTACATACAGTTATTCGTTTCATAACGATTAACTAAATCATGGGAGTTACACTCCGAGAGCATAGCCAGACGTAGGCACTCTCTTCTACATACAGTTATTCGTTTCATAACGATTAACTAAATCATGGGAGTTACACTCCGAGAGCATACATAGCCAGACGTAGGCACTCTCTTCTACATACAGTTATTCGTTTCATAACGATTAACTAAATCATGGGAGTTACACTCCGAGAGCATACATAGCTAGACGTAGGCACTCTCTTCTACATACAGTTATTCGTTTCATAACGATTAACTAAATCATGGGAGTTACACTCCGAGAGCATAGCCAGACGTAGGCACTCTCTTCTACATACAGTTATTCGTTTCATAACGATTAACTAAATCATGGGAGTTACACTCCGAGAGCATACATAGCCAGACGTAGGCACTCTCTTCTACATACAGTTATTCGTTTCATAACGATTAACTAAATCATGGGAGTTACACTCCGAGAGCATACATAGCTAGACGTAGGCACTCTCTTCTACATACAGTTATTCGTTTCATAACGATTAACTAAATCATGGGAGTTACACTCCGAGAGCATAGCCAGACGCAGGCACTCTCTTCTACATACAGTTATTCGTTTCATAACGATTAACTAAATCATGGGAGTTACACTCCGAGTGCATACATAGCCAGACGTAGGCACTCTCTTCTACATACAGTTATTCGTTTCATAACGATTAACTAAATCATGGGAGTTACACTCCGAGAGCATACATAGCCAGACGTAGGCACTCTCTTCTACATACAGTTATTCGTTTCATAACGATTAACTTAATCATGGGAGTTACACTCCGAGAGCATAGCCAGACGCAGGCACTCTCTTCTACATACAGTTATTCGTTTCATAACGATTAACTAAATCATGGGAGTTACACTCCGAGAGCATAGCCAGACGCAGGCACTCTCTTCTACATACAGTTATTCGTTTCATAACGATTAACTAAATCATGGGAGTTACACTCCGAGAGCATAGCCAGACGCAGGCACTCTCTTCTACATACAGTTATTCGTTTCATAACGATTAACTTAATCATGGGAGTTACACTCCGAGAGCATAGCCAGACGCAGGCACTCTCTTCTACATACAGTTATTCGTTTCATAACGATTAACTAAATCATGGGAGTTACACTCCGAGAGCATAGCCAGACGCAGGCACTCTCTTCTACATACAGTTATTCGTTTCATAACGATTAACTAAATCATGGGAGTTACACTCCGAGAGCATAGCCAGACGCAGGCACTCTCTTCAACATACAGTTATTCGTTTCATAACGATTAACTAAATCATGGGAGTTACACTCCGAGAGCATAGCCAGACGCAGGCACTCTCTTCAACATACAGTTATTCGTTTCATAACGATTAACTAAATCATGGGAGTTACACTCCGAGAGCATAGCCAGACGCAGGCACTCTCTACTACATACAGTTATTCGTTTCATAACGATTAACTTAATCATGGGAGTTACACTCCGAGAGCATAGCCAGACGCAGGCACTCTCTTCAACATACAGTTATTCGTTTCAAAACGATTAACTAAATCATGGGAGTTACACTCCGAGAGCATAGCCAGACGCAGGCACTCTCTTCTACATACAGTTATTCGTTTCATAACGATTAACTAAATCATGGGAGTTACACTCCGAGAGCATACATAGCCAGACGTAGGCACTCTCTTCTACATACAGTTATTCGTTTCATAACGATTAACTAAATCATGGGAGTTACACTCCGAGAGCATACATAGCTAGACGTAGGCACTCTCTTCTACATACAGTTATTCGTTTCATAACGATTAACTAAATCATGGGAGTTACACTCCGAGAGCATAGCCAGACGCAGGCACTCTCTTCTACATACAGTTATTCGTTTCATAACGATTAACTAAATCATGGGAGTTACACTCCGAGAGCATACATAGCCAGACGTAGGCACTCTCTTCTACATACAGTTATTCGTTTCATAACGATTAACTTAATCATGGGAGTTACACTCCGAGAGCATAGCCAGACGCAGGCACTCTCTTCTACATACAGTTATTCGTTTCATAACGATTAACTAAATCATGGGAGTTACACTCCGAGAGCATAGCCAGACGCAGGCACTCTCTTCTACATACAGTTATTCGTTTCATAACGATTAACTAAATCATGGGAGTTACACTCCGAGAGCATAGCCAGACGCAGGCACTCTCTTCTACATACAGTTATTCGTTTCATAACGATTAACTTAATCATGGGAGTTACACTCCGAGAGCATAGCCAGACGCAGGCACTCTCTTCTACATACAGTTATTCGTTTCATAACGATTAACTAAATCATGGGAGTTACACTCCGAGAGCATAGCCAGACGCAGGCACTCTCTTCTACATACAGTTATTCGTTTCATAACGATTAACTAAATCATGGGAGTTACACTCCGAGAGCATAGCCAGACGCAGGCACTCTCTTCAACATACAGTTATTCGTTTCATAACGATTAACTAAATCATGGGAGTTACACTCCGAGAGCATAGCCAGACGCAGGCACTCTCTTCAACATACAGTTATTCGTTTCATAACGATTAACTAAATCATGGGAGTTACACTCCGAGAGCATAGCCAGACGCAGGCACTCTCTTCTACATACAGTTATTCGTTTCATAACGATTAACTTAATCATGGGAGTTACACTCCGAGAGCATAGCCAGACGCAGGCACTCTCTTCAACATACAGTTATTCGTTTCAAAACGATTAACTAAATCATGGGAGTTACACTCCGAGAGCATAGCCAGACGCAGGCACTCTCTTCTACATACAGTTATTCGTTTCATAACGATTAACTAAATCATGGGAGTTACACTCCGAGAGCATACATAGCTAGACGTAGGCACTCTCTTCTACATACAGTTATTCGTTTCATAACGATTAACTAAATCATGGGAGTTACACTCCGAGAGCATACATAGCTAGACGTAGGCACTCTCTTCTACATACAGTTATTCGTTTCATAACGATTAACTAAATCATGGGAGTTACACTCCGAGAGCATAGCCAGACGCAGGCACTCTCTTCTACATACAGTTATTCGTTTCATAACGATTAACTAAATCATGGGAGTTACACTCCGAGTGCATACATAGCCAGACGTAGGCACTCTCTTCTACATACAGTTATTCGTTTCATAACGATTAACTAAATCATGGGAGTTACACTCCGAGAGCATAGCCAGACGTAGGCACTCTCTTCTACATACAGTTATTCGTTTCATAACGATTAACTAAATCATGGGAGTTACACTCCGAGAGCATACATAGCCAGACGTAGGCACTCTCTTCTACATACAGTTATTCGTTTCATAACGATTAACTAAATCATGGGAGTTACACTCCGAGAGCATACATAGCTAGACGTAGGCACTCTCTTCTACATACAGTTATTCGTTTCATAACGATTAACTAAATCATGGGAGTTACACTCCGAGAGCATAGCCAGACGCAGGCCCTCTCTTCTACATACAGTTATTCGTTTCATAACGATTAACTAAATCATGGGAGTTACACTCCGAGAGCATAGCCAGACGCAGGCACTCTCTTCAACATACAGTTATTCGTTTCATAACGATTAACTAAATCATGGGAGTTACACTCCGAGAGCATAGCCAGACGCAGGCACTCTCTTCAACATACAGTTATTCGTTTCATAACGATTAACTAAATCATGGGAGTTACACTCCGAGAGCATAGCCAGACGCAGGCACTCTCTTCTACATACAGTTATTCGTTTCATAACGATTAACTAAATCATGGGAGTTACACTCCGAGAGCATAGCCAGACGCAGGCACTCTCTTCTACATACAGTTATTCGTTTCATAACGATTAACTAAATCATGGGAGTTACACTCCGAGAGCATAGCCAGACGTAGGCACTCTCTTCTACATACAGTTATTCGTTTCATAACGATTAACTAAATCATGGGAGTTACACTCCGAGAGCATACATAGCTAGACGTAGGCACTCTCTTCTACATACAGTTATTCGTTTCATAACGATTAACTAAATCATGGGAGTTACACTCCGAGAGCATAGCCAGACGCAGGCACTCTCTTCTACATACAGTTATTCGTTTCATAACGATTAACTAAATCATGGGAGTTACACTCCGAGTGCATACATAGCCAGACGTAGGCACTCTCTTCTACATACAGTTATTCGTTTCATAACGATTAACTAAATCATGGGAGTTACACTCCGAGAGCATAGCCAGACGCAGGCACTCTCTTCAACATACAGTTATTCGTTTCATAACGATTAACTAAATCATGGGAGTTACACTCCGAGAGCATAGCCAGACGCAGGCACTCTCTTCTACATACAGTTATTCGTTTCATAACGATTAACTTAATCATGGGAGTTACACTCCGAGAGCATACATAGCCAGACGTAGGCACTCTCTTCTACATACAGTTATTCGTTTCATAACGATTAACTAAATCATGGGAGTTACACTCCGAGAGCATAGCCAGACGTAGGCACTCTCTTCTACATACAGTTATTCGTTTCATAACGATTAACTAAATCATGGGAGTTACACTCCGAGAGCATAGCCAGACGTAGGCACTCTCTTCTACATACAGTTATTCGTTTCATAACGATTAACTAAATCATGGGAGTTACACTCCGAGAGCATACATAGCTAGACGTAGGCACTCTCTTCTACATACAGTTATTCGTTTCATAACGATTAACTAAATCATGGGAGTTACACTCCGAGAGCATAGCCAGACGCAGGCACTCTCTTCTACATACAGTTATTCGTTTCATAACGATTAACTAAATCATGGGAGTTACACTCCGAGTGCATACATAGCCAGACGTAGGCACTCTCTTCTACATACAGTTATTCGTTTAATAACGATTAACTAAATCATGGGAGTTACACTCAGAGAGCATACATAGCCAGACGTAGGCACTCTCTTCTACATACAGTTATTCGTTTCATAACGATTAACTAAATCATGGGAGTTACACTCCGAGAGCATACATAGCCAGACGTAGGCACTCTCTTCTACATACAGTTATTCGTTTCATAACGATTAACTAAATCATGGGAGTTACACTCCGAGAGCATAGCCAGACGTAGGCACTTTCTTCTACATACAGTTATTCGTTTCATAACGATTAACTAAATCATGGGAGTTACACTCCGAGTGCATACATAGCCAGACGTAGGCACTCTCTTCTACATACAGTTATTCGTTTCATAACGATTAACTAAATCATGGGAGTTACACTCCGAGAGCATAGCCAGACGTAGGCACTCTCTTCTACATACAGTTATTCGTTTCATAACGATTAACTAAATCATGGGAGTTACACTCCGAGAGCATACATAGCCAGACGTAGGCACTCTCTTCTACATACAGTTATTCGTTTCATAACGATTAACTAAATCATGGGAGTTACACTCCGAGTGCATACATAGCCAGACGTAGGCACTCTCTTCTACATACAGTTATTCGTTTCATAACGATTAACTAAATCATGGGAGTTACACTCAGAGAGCATACATAGCCAGACGTAGGCACTCTCTTCTACGTACAGTTATTCGTTTCATAACGATTAACTAAATCATGGGAGTTACACTCCGAGAGCATACATAGCCAGACGTAGGCACTCTCTTCTACATACAGTTATTCGTTTCATAACGATTAACTTAATCATGGGAGTTAGACTCCGAGAGCATAGCCAGACGCAGGCACTCTCTTCTACATACAGTTATTCGTTTCATAACGATTAACTAAATCATGGGAGTTACACTCCGAGAGCATAGCCAGACGCAGGCACTCTCTTCTACATACAGTTATTCGTTTCATAACGATTAACTAAATCATGGGAGTTACACTCCGAGAGCATACATAGCCAGACGTAGGCACTCTCTTCTACATACAGTTATTCGTTTCATAACGATTAACTTAATCATGGGAGTTACACTCCGAGAGCATAGCCAGACGCAGGCACTCTCTTCTACATACAGTTATTCGTTTCATAACGATTAACTAAATCATGGGAGTTACACTCCGAGAGCATAGCCAGACGCAGGCACTCTCTTCTACATACAGTTATTCGTTTCATAACGATTAACTAAATCATGGGAGTTACACTCCGAGAGCATAGCCAGACGCAGGCACTCTCTTCTACATACAGTTATTCGTTTCATAACGATTAACTTAATCATGGGAGTTACACTCCGAGAGCATAGCCAGACGCAGGCACTCTCTTCTACATACAGTTATTCGTTTCATAACGATTAACTAAATCATGGGAGTTACACTCCGAGAGCATAGCCAGACGCAGGCACTCTCTTCTACATACAGTTATTCGTTTCATAACGATTAACTAAATCATGGGAGTTACACTTCGAGAGCATAGCCAGACGCAGGCACTCTCTTCAACATACAGTTATTCGTTTCATAACGATTAACTAAATCATGGGAGTTACACTCCGAGAGCATAGCCAGACGCAGGCACTCTCTTCAACATACAGTTATTCGTTTCATAACGATTAACTAAATCATGGGAGTTACACTCCGAGAGCATAGCCAGACGCAGGCACTCTCTTCTACATACAGTTATTCGTTTCATAACGATTAACTTAATCATGGGAGTTACACTCCGAGAGCATAGCCAGACGCAGGCACTCTCTTCAACATACAGTTATTCGTTTCAAAACGATTAACTAAATCATGGGAGTTACACTCCGAGAGCATAGCCAGACGCAGGCACTCTCTTCTACATACAGTTATTCGTTTCATAACGATTAACTAAATCATGGGAGTTACACTCCGAGAGCATAGCCAGAAGCAGGCACTCTCTTCAACATACAGTTATTCGTTTCATAACGATTAACTAAATCATGGGAGTTACACTCCGAGAGCATAGCCAGACGCAGGCACTCTCTTCAACATACAGTTATTCGTTTCATAACGATTAACTAAATTATGGGAGTTACACTCCGAGAGCATAGCCAGACGCAGGCACTCTCTTCAACATACAGTTATTCGTTTCATAACGATTAACTAAATCATGGGAGTTACACTCCGAGAGCATAGCCAGACGCAGGCACTCTCTTCAACATACAGTTATTCGTTTCATAACGATTAACTAAATCATGGGAGTTACACTCCGAGAGCATACATAGCCAGACGTAGGCACTCTCTTCTACATACAGTTATTCGTTTCATAACGATTAACTAAATCATGGGAGTTACACTCCGAGAGCATAGCCAGACGCAGGCACTCTCTTCTACATACAGTTATTCGTTTCATAACGATTAACTAAATCATGGGAGTTACACTCCGAGAGCATAGCCAGACGCAGGCACTCTCTTCTACATACAGTTATTCGTTTCATAACGATTAACTAAATCATGGGAGTTACACTCCGAGAGCATAGCCAGACGCAGGCACTCTCTTCTACATACAGTTATTCGTTTCATAACGATTAACTAAATCATGGGAGTTACACTCCGAGAGCATAGCCAGACGCAGGCACTCTCTTCTACATACAGTTATTCGTTTCATAACGATTAACTAAATCATGGGAGTTACACTCCGATAGCATACATAGCCAGACGCAGGCACTCTCTTCTACATACAGTTATTCGTTTCATAACGATTAACTTAATCATGGGAGTTACACTCCGAGAGCATACATAGCCAGACGTAGGCACTCTCTTCTACATACAGTTATTCGTTTCATAACGATTAACTAAATCATGGGAGTTACACTCCGAGAGCATAGCCAGACGTAGGCACTCTCTTCTACATACAGTTATTCGTTTCATAACGATTAACTAAATCATGGGAGTTACACTCCGAGAGCATAGCCAGACGTAGGCACTCTCTTCTACATACAGTTATTCGTTTCATAACGATTAACTAAATCATGGGAGTTACACTCCGAGAGCATACATAGCTAGACGTAGGCACTCTCTTCTACATACAGTTATTCGTTTCATAACGATTAACTAAATCATGGGAGTTCAACTCCGAGAGCATAGCCAGACGCAGGCACTCTCTTCTACATACAGTTATTCGTTTCATAACGATTAACTAAATCATGGGAGTTACACTCCGAGAGCATAGCCAGACGCAGGCACTCTCTTCTACATACAGTTATTCGTTTAATAACGATTAACTAAATCATGGGAGTTACACTCAGAGAGCATACATAGCCAGACGTAGGCACTCTCTTCTACATACAGTTATTCGTTTCATAACGATTAACTAAATCATGGGAGTTACACTCCGAGAGCATACATAGCCAGACGTAGGCACTCTCTTCTACATACAGTTATTCGTTTCATAACGATTAACTAAATCATGGGAGTTACACTCCGAGAGCATAGCCAGACGTAGGCACTTTCTTCTACATACAGTTATTCGTTTCATAACGATTAACTAAATCATGGGAGTTACACTCCGAGTGCATACATAGCCAGACGTAGGCACTCTCTTCTACATACAGTTATTCGTTTCATAACGATTAACTAAATCATGGGAGTTACACTCCGAGAGCATAGCCAGACGTAGGCACTCTCTTCTACATACAGTTATTCGTTTCATAACGATTAACTAAATCATGGGAGTTACACTCCGAGAGCATACATAGCCAGACGTAGGCACTCTCTTCTACATACAGTTATTCGTTTCATAACGATTAACTAAATCATGGGAGTTACACTCCGAGAGCATACATAGCTAGACGTAGGCACTCTCTTCTACATACAGTTATTCGTTTCATAACGATTAACTAAATCATGGGAGTTACACTCCGAGAGCATAGCCAGACGCAGGCACTCTCTTCTACATACAGTTATTCGTTTCATAACGATTAACTAAATCATGGGAGTTACACTCCGAGTGCATACATAGCCAGACGTAGGCACTCTCTTCTACATACAGTTATTCGTTTCATAACGATTAACTAAATCATGGGAGTTACACTCAGAGAGCATACATAGCCAGACGTAGGCACTCTCTTCTACATACAGTTATTCGTTTCATAACGATTAACTAAATCATGGGAGTTACACTCCGAGAGCATACATAGCCAGACGTAGGCACTCTCTTCTACATACAGTTATTCGTTTCATAACGATTAACTTAATCATGGGAGTTACACTCCGAGAGCATAGCCAGACGCAGGCACTCTCTTCTACATACAGTTATTCGTTTCATAACGATTAACTAAATCATGGGAGTTACACTCCGAGAGCATAGCCAGACGCAGGCACTCTCTTCTACATACAGTTATTCGTTTCATAACGATTAACTAAATCATGGGAGTTACACTCCGAGAGCATACATAGCCAGACGTAGGCACTCTCTTCTACATACAGTTATTCGTTTCATAACGATTAACTTAATCATGGGAGTTACACTCCGAGAGCATAGCCAGACGCAGGCACTCTCTTCTACATACAGTTATTCGTTTCATAACGATTAACTAAATCATGGGAGTTACACTCCGAGAGCATAGCCAGACGCAGGCACTCTCTTCTACATACAGTTATTCGTTTCATAACGATTAACTAAATCATGGGAGTTACACTCCGAGAGCATAGCCAGACGCAGGCACTCTCTTCTACATACAGTTATTCGTTTCATAACGATTAACTTAATCATGGGAGTTACACTCCGAGAGCATAGCCAGACGCAGGCACTCTCTTCTACATACAGTTATTCGTTTCATAACGATTAACTAAATCATGGGAGTTACACTCCGAGAGCATAGCCAGACGCAGGCACTCTCTTCTACATACAGTTATTCGTTTCATAACGATTAACTAAATCATGGGAGTTACACTTCGAGAGCATAGCCAGACGCAGGCACTCTCTTCAACATACAGTTATTCGTTTCATAACGATTAACTAAATCATGGGAGTTACACTCCGAGAGCATAGCCAGACGCAGGCACTCTCTTCAACATACAGTTATTCGTTTCATAACGATTAACTAAATCATGGGAGTTACACTCCGAGAGCATAGCCAGACGCAGGCACTCTCTTCTACATACAGTTATTCGTTTCATAACGATTAACTTAATCATGGGAGTTACACTCCGAGAGCATAGCCAGACGCAGGCACTCTCTTCAACATACAGTTATTCGTTTCAAAACGATTAACTAAATCATGGGAGTTACACTCCGAGAGCATAGCCAGACGCAGGCACTCTCTTCTACATACAGTTATTCGTTTCATAACGATTAACTAAATCATGGGAGTTACACTCCGAGAGCATAGCCAGTAGCAGGCACTCTCTTCAACATACAGTTATTCGTTTCATAACGATTAACTAAATCATGGGAGTTACACTCCGAGAGCATAGCCAGACGCAGG
Source organism: Pieris brassicae (assembly GCF_905147105.1). Taxonomy (NCBI): domain Eukaryota; kingdom Metazoa; phylum Arthropoda; class Insecta; order Lepidoptera; family Pieridae; genus Pieris; species Pieris brassicae. Next base: position 14,208 of record NW_025576243.1, read on the forward strand.
CACTCTCTTCAACATACAGTTATTCGTTTCATAACGATTAACTAAATTATGGGAGTTACACTCCGAGAGCATAGCCAGACGCAGGCACTCTCTTCAACATACAGTTATTCGTTTCATAACGATTAACTAAATCATGGGAGTTACACTCCGAGAGCATAGCCAGACGCAGGCACTCTCTTCAACATACAGTTATTCGTTTCATAACGATTAACTAAATCATGGGAGTTACACTCCGAGAGCATACATAGCCAGACGTAGGCACTCTCTTCTACATACAGTTATTCGTTTCATAACGATTAACTTAATCATGGGAGTTACACTCCGAGAGCATAGCCAGACGCAGGCACTCTCTTCTACATACAGTTATTCGTTTCATAACGATTAACTAAATCATGGGAGTTACACTCCGAGAGCATAGCCAGACGCAGGCACTCTCTTCTACATACAGTTATTCGTTTCATAACGATTAACTAAATCATGGGAGTTACACTCCGAGAGCATAGCCAGACGCAGGCACTCTCTTCTACATACAGTTATTCGTTTCATAACGATTAACTAAATCATGGGAGTTACACTCCGAGAGCATAGCCAGACGCAGGCACTCTCTTCTACATACAGTTATTCGTTTCATAACGATTAACTAAATCATGGGAGTTACACTCCGATAGCATACATAGCCAGACGCAGGCACTCTCTTCTACATACAGTTATTCGTTTCATAACGATTAACTTAATCATGGGAGTTACACTCCGAGAGCATACATAGCCAGACGTAGGCACTCTCTTCTACATACAGTTATTCGTTTCATAACGATTAACTAAATCATGGGAGTTACACTCCGAGAGCATAGCCAGACGCAGGCACTCTCTTCAACATACAGTTATTCGTTTCATAACGATTAACTAAATCATGGGAGTTACACTCCGAGAGCATAGCCAGACGCAGGCACTCTCTTCTACATACAGTTATTCGTTTCATAACGATTAACTAAATCATGGGAGTTACACTCCGAGAGCATAGCCAGACGCAGGCATTCTCTTCAACATACAGTTATTCGTTTCATAACGATTAACTAAATCATGGGAGTTACACTCCGAGAGCATAGCCAGACGCAGGCACTCTCTTCAACATACAGTTATTCGTTTCATAACGATTAACTAAATCATGGGAGTTACACTCCGAGAGCATAGCCAGACGCAGGCACTCTCTTCAACATACAGTTATTCGTTTCATAACGATTAACTAAATCATGGGAGTTACACTCCGAGAGCATAGCCAGACGCAGGCACTCTCTTCTACATACAGTTATTCGTTTCATAACGATTAACTAAATCATGGGAGTTACACTCCGAGAGCATAGCCAGACGCAGGCACTCTCTTCAACATACAGTTATTCGTTTCATAACGATTAACTAAATCATGGGAGTTACACTCCGAGAGCATAGCCAGACGCAGGCACTCTCTTCAACATACAGTTATTCGTTTCATAACGATTAACTAAATCATGGGAGTTACACTCCGAGAGCATAGCCAGACGCAGGCACTCTCTTCTACATACAGTTATTCGTTTCATAACGATTAACTAAATCATGGGAGTTACACTCCGAGAGCATAGCCAGACGCAGGCACTCTCTTCAACATACAGTTATTCGTTTCATAACGATTAACTAAATCATGGGAGTTACACTCCGAGAGCATAGCCAGACGCAGGCACTCTCTTCTACATACAGTTATTCGTTTCATAACGATTAACTAAATCATGGGAGTTACACTCCGAGAGCATAGCCAGACGCAGGCACTCTCTTCAACATACAGTTATTCGTTTCATAACGATTAACTAAATCATGGGAGTTACACTCCGAGAGCATAGCCAGACGCAGGCACTCTCTTCAACATACAGTTATTCGTTTCATAACGATTAACTAAATCATGGGAGTTACACTCCGAGAGCATAGCCAGACGCAGGCACTCTCTTCTACATACAGTTATTCGTTTCATAACGATTAACTAAATCATGGGAGTTACACTCCGAGAGCATAGCCAGACGCAGGCACTCTCTTCAACATACAGTTATTCGTTTCATAACGATTAACTAAATCATGGGAGTTACACTCCGAGAGCATAGCCAGACGCAGGCACTCTCTTCAACATACAGTTATTCGTTTCATAACGATTAACTAAATCATGGGAGTTACACTCCGAGAGCATAGCCAGACGCAGGCACTCTCTTCTACATACAGTTATTCGTTTCATAACGATTAACTAAATCATGGGAGTTACACTCCGAGAGCATAGCCAGACGCAGGCACTCTCTTCAACATACAGTTATTCGTTTCATAACGATTAACTAAATCATGGGAGTTACACTCCGAGAGCATAGCCAGACGCAGGCACTCTCTTCAACATACAGTTATTCGTTTCATAACGATTAACTAAATCATGGGAGTTACACTCCGAGAGCATAGCCAGACGCAGGCACTCTCTTCTACATACAGTTATTCGTTTCATAACGATTAACTAAATCATGGGAGTTACACTCCGAGAGCATAGCCAGACGCAGGCACTCTCTTCAACATACAGTTATTCGTTTCATAACGATTAACTAAATCATGGGAGTTACACTCCGAGAGCATAGCCAGACGCAGGCACTCTCTTCTACATACAGTTATTCGTTTCATAACGATTAACTAAATCATGGGAGTTACACTCCGAGAGCATAGCCAGACGCAGGCACTCTCTTCTACATACAATTATTCGTTTCATAACGATTAACTAAATCATGGGAGTTACACTCCGAGAGCATAGCCAGACGCAGGCACTCTCTTCTACATACAGTTATTCGTTTCATAACGATTAACTAAATCATGGGAGTTACACTCCGAGAGCATAGCCAGACGCAGGCACTCTCTTCTACATACAGTTATTCGTTTCATAACGATTAACTAAATCATGGGAGTTACACTCCGAGAGCATACATAGCCAGACGTAGGCACTCTCTTCTACATACAGTTATTCGTTTCATAACGATTAACTTAATCATGGGAGTTACACTCCGAGAGCATAGCCAGACGCAGGCACTCTCTTCTACATACAGTTATTCGTTTCATAACGATTAACTAAATCATGGGAGTTACACTCCGAGAGCATAGCCAGACGCAGGCACTCTCTTCAACATACAGTTATTCGTTTCATAACGATTAACTAAATCATGGGAGTTACACTCCGAGAGCATAGCCAGACGCAGGCACTCTCTTCAACATACAGTTATTCGTTTCATAACGATTAACTAAATCATGGGAGTTACACTCCGAGAGCATAGCCAGACGCAGGCACTCTCTTCTACATACAGTTATTCGTTTCATAACGATTAACTAAATCATGGGAGTTACACTCCGAGAGCATAGCCAGACGCAGGCACTCTCTTCAACATACAGTTATTCGTTTCATAACGATTAACTAAATCATGGGAGTTACACTCCGAGAGCATAGCCAGACGCAGGCACTCTCTTCAACATACAGTTATTCGTTTCATAACGATTAACTAAATCATGGGAGTTACACTCCGAGAGCATAGCCAGACGCAGGCACTCTCTTCAACATACAGTTATTCGTTTCATAACGATTAACTAAATCATGGGAGTTACACTCCGAGAGCATAGCCAGACGCAGGCACTCTCTTCTACATACAGTTATTCGTTTCATAACGATTAACTAAATCATGGGAGTTACACTCCGAGAGCATAGCCAGACGCAGGCACTCTCTTCAACATACAGTTATTCGTTTCATAACGATTAACTAAATCATGGGAGTTACACTCCGAGAGCATAGCCAGACGCAGGCACTCTCTTCTACATACAGTTATTCGTTTCATAACGATTAACTAAATCATGGGAGTTACACTCCGAGAGCATAGCCAGACGCAGGCACTCTCTTCAACATACAGTTATTCGTTTCATAACGATTAACTAAATCATGGGAGTTACACTCCGAGAGCATAGCCAGACGCAGGCACTCTCTTCTACATACAGTTATTCGTTTCATAACGATTAACTAAATCATGGGAGTTACACTCCGAGAGCATAGCCAGACGCAGGCACTCTCTTCTACATACAGTTATTCGTTTCATAACGATTAACTAAATCATGGGAGTTACACTCCGAGAGCATAGCCAGACGCAGGCACTCTCTTCTACATACAGTTATTCGTTTCATAACGATTACCTTAATCATGGGAGTTACACTCCGAGAGCATAGCCAGACGCTGGCACTCTCTTCAACATACAGTTATTCGTTTCATAACGATTAACTAAATCATGGGAGTTACACTCCGAGAGCATAGCCAGACGCAGGCACTCTCTTCTACATACAGTTATTCGTTTCATAACGATTAACTAAATCATGGGAGTTACACTCCGAGAGCATAGCCAGACGCAGGCACTCTCTTCAACATACAGTTATTCGTTTCATAACGATTAACTAAATCATGGGAGTTACACTCCGAGAGCATAGCCAGACGCAGGCACTCTCTTCAACATACAGTTATTCGTTTCATAACGATTAACTAAATCATGGGAGTTACACTCCGAGAGCATAGCCAGACGCAGGCACTCTCTTCTACATACAGTTATTCGTTTCATAACGATTAACTAAATCATGGGAGTTACACTCCGAGAGCATAGCCAGACGCAGGCACTCTCTTCAACATACAGTTATTCGTTTCATAACGATTAACTAAATCATGGGAGTTACACTCCGAGAGCATAGCCAGACGCAGGCACTCTCTTCAACATACAGTTATTCGTTTCATAACGATTAACTAAATCATGGGAGTTACACTCCGAGAGCATAGCCAGACGCAGGCACTCTCTTCTACATACAGTTATTCGTTTCATAACGATTAACTAAATCATGGGAGTTACACTCCGAGAGCATAGCCAGACGCAGGCACTCTCTTCAACATACAGTTATTCGTTTCATAACGATTAACTAAATCATGGGAGTTACACTCCGAGAGCATAGCCAGACGCAGGCACTCTCTTCAACATACAGTTATTCGTTTCATAACGATTAACTAAATCATGGGAGTTACACTCCGAGAGCATAGCCAGACGCAGGCACTCTCTTCAACATACAGTTATTCGTTTCATAACGATTAACTAAATCATGGGAGTTACACTCCGAGAGCATAGCCAGACGCAGGCACTCTCTTCTACATACAGTTATTCGTTTCATAACGATTAACTAAATCATGGGAGTTACACTCCGAGAGCATAGCCAGACGCAGGCACTCTCTTCAACATACAGTTATTCGTTTCATAACGATTAACTAAATCATGGGAGTTACACTCCGAGAGCATAGCCAGACGCAGGCACTCTCTTCAACATACAGTTATTCGTTTCATAACGATTAACTAAATCATGGGAGTTACACTCCGAGAGCATAGCCAGACGCAGGCAGTCTCTTCTACATACAGTTATTCGTTTCATAACGATTAACTAAATCATGGGAGTTACACTCCGAGAGCATAGCCAGACGCAGGCACTCTCTTCAACATACAGTTATTCGTTTCATAACGATTAACTAAATCATGGGAGTTACACTCCGAGAGCATAGCCAGACGCAGGCACTCTCTTCAACATACAGTTATTCGTTTCATAACGATTAACTAAATCATGGGAGTTACACTCCGAGAGCATAGCCAGACGCAGGCACTCTCTTCTACATACAGTTATTCGTTTCATAACGATTAACTAAATCATGGGAGTTACACTCCGAGAGCATAGCCAGACGCAGGCACTCTCTTCAACATACAGTTATTCGTTTCATAACGATTAACTAAATCATGGGAGTTACACTCCGAGAGCATAGCCAGACGCAGGCACTCTCTTCTACATACAGTTATTCGTTTCATAACGATTAACTAAATCATGGGAGTTACACTCCGAGAGCATAGCCAGACGCAGGCACTCTCTTCAACATACAGTTATTCGTTTCATAACGATTAACTAAATCATGGGAGTTACACTCCGAGAGCATAGCCAGACGCAGGCACTCTCTTCTACATACAGTTATTCGTTTCATAACGATTAACTAAATCATGGGAGTTACCCTCCGAGAGCATAGCCAGACGCAGGCACTCTCTTCTACATACAGTTATTCGTTTCATAACGATTAACTAAATCATGGGAGTTACACTCCGAGAGCATAGCCAGACGCAGGCACTCTCTTCTACATACAGTTATTCGTTTCATAACGATTAACTAAATCATGGGAGTTACACTCCGAGAGCATAGCCAGACGCAGGCACTCTCTTCTACATACAGTTATTCGTTTCATAACGATTAACTAAATCATGGGAGTTACACTCCGAGAGCATAGCCAGACGCAGGCACTCTCTTCTACATACAGTTATTCGTTTCATAACGATTAACTAAATCATGGGAGTTACACTCCGAGAGCATAGCCAGACGCAGGCACTCTCTTCTACATACAGTTATTCGTTTCATAACGATTAACTAAATCATGGGAGTTACACTCCGAGAGCATAGCCAGACGCAGACACTCTCTTCTACATACAGTTATTCGTTTCATAACGATTAACTAAATCATGGGAGTTACACTCCGAGAGCATAGCCAGACGCAGGCACTCTCTTCAACATACAGTTATTCGTTTCATAACGATTAACTAAATCATGGGAGTTACACTCCGAGAGCATAGCCAGACGCAGGCACTCTCTTCAACATACAGTTATTCGTTTCATAACGATTAACTAAATCATGAGAGTTACACTCCGAGAGCATAGCCAGACGCAGGCACTCTCTTCTACATACAGTTATTCGTTTCATAACGATTAACTAAATCATGGGAGTTACACTCCGAGAGCATAGCCAGACGCAGGCACTCTCTTCAACATACAGTTATTCGTTTCATAACGATTAACTAAATCATGGGAGTTACACTCCGAGAGCATAGCCAGACGCAGGCACTCTCTTCAACATACAGTTATTCGTTTCAAAACGATTAACTAAATCATGGGAGTTACACTCCGAGAGCATAGCCAGACGCAGGCACTCTCTTCTACATACAGTTATTCGTTTCATAACGATTAACTAAATCATGGGAGTTACACTCCGAGAGCATAGCCAGACGCAGGCACTCTCTTCAACATACAGTTATTCGTTTCATAACGATTAACTAAATCATGGGAGTTACACTCCGAGAGCATAGCCAGACGCAGGCACTCTCTTCTACATACAGTTATTCGTTTCATAACGATTAACTAAATCATGGGAGTTACACTCCGAGAGCATAGCCAGACGCAGGCACTCTCTTCAACATACAGTTATTCGTTTCATAACGATTAACTAAATCATGGGAGTTACACTCCGAGAGCATAGCCAGACGCAGGCACTCTCTTCTACATACAGTTATTCGTTTCATAACGATTAACTAAATCATGGGAGTTACACTCCGAGAGCATAGCCAGACGCAGGCACTCTCTTCTACATACAGTTATTCGTTTCATAACGATTAACTAAATCATGGGAGTTACACTCCGAGAGCATAGCCAGACGCAGGCACTCTCTTCTACATACAGTTATTCGTTTCATAACGATTAACTAAATCATGGGAGTTACACTCCGAGAGCATAGCCAGACGCAGGCACTCTCTTCTACATACAGTTATTCGTTTCATAACGATTAACTAAATCATGGGAGTTACACTCCGAGAGCATAGCCAGACGCAGGCACTCTCTTCTACATACAGTTATTCGTTTCATAACGATTAACTAAATCATGGGAGTTACACTCCGAGAGCATAGCCAGACGCAGGCACTCTCTTCAACATACAGTTATTCGTTTCATAACGATTAACTAAATCATGGGAGTTACACTCCGAGAGTATAGCCAGACGCAGGCACTCTCTTCAACATACAGTTATTCGTTTCATAACGATCAACTAAATCATGGGAGTTACACTCCGAGAGCATAGCCAGACGCAGGCACTCTCTTCTACATACAGTTATTCGTTTCATAACGATTAACTAAATCATGGGAGTTACACTCCGAGAGCATAGCCAGACGCAGGCACTCTCTTCTACATACAGTTATTCGTTTCATAACGATTAACTAAATCATGGGAGTTACACTCCGAGAGCATAGCCAGACGCAGGCACTCTCTTCTACATACAGTTATTCGTTTCATAACGATTAACTAAATCATGGGAGTTACACTCCGAGAGCATAGCCAGACGCAGGCACTCTCTTCAACATACAGTTATTCGTTTCATAACGATTAACTAAATCATGGGAGTTACACTCCGAGAGCATAGCCAGACGCAGGCACTCTCTTCAACATACAGTTATTCGTTTCATAACGATTAACTAAATCATGGGAGTTACACTCCGAGAGCATAGCCAGACGCAGGCACTCTCTTCTACATACAGTTATTCGTTTCATAACGATTAACTAAATCATGGGAGTTACACTCCGAGAGCATAGCCAGACGCAGGCACTCTCTTCTACATACAGTTCTTCGTTTCATAACGATTAACTAAATCATGGGAGTTACACTCCGAGAGCATAGCCAGACGCAGGCACTCTCTTCAACATACAGTTATTCGTTTCATAACGATTAACTAAATCATGGGAGTTACACTCCGAGAGCATAGCCAGACGCAGGCACTCTCTTCTACATACAGTTATTCGTTTCATAACGATTAACTAAATCATGGGAGTTACACTCCGAGAGCATAGCCAAACGCAGGCACTCTCTTCAACATACAGTTATTCGTTTCATAACGATTAACTAAATCATGGGAGTTACACTCCGAGAGCATAGCCAGACGCAGGCACTCTCTTCAACATACAGTTATTCGTTTCATAACGAATAACTAAATCATGGGAGTTACACTCCGAGAGCATAGCCAGACGCAGGCACTCTCTTCAACATACAGTTATTCGTTTCATAACGATTAACTAAATCATGGGAGTTACACTCCGAGAGCATAGCCAGACGCAGGCACTCTCTTCAACATACAGTTATTCGTTTCATAACGATTAACTAAATCATGGGAGTTACACTCCGAGAGCATAGCCAGACGCAGGCACTCTCTTCAACATACAGTTATTCGTTTCATAACGATTAACTAAATCATGGGAGTTACACTCCGAGAGCATAGCCAGACGCAGGCACTCTCTTCAACATACAGTTATTCGTTTCATAACGATTAACTAAATCATGGGAGTTACACTCCGAGAGCATAGCCAGACGCAGGCACTCTCTTCTACATACAGTTATTCGTTTCATAACGATTAACTAAATCATGGGAGTTACACTCCGAGAGCATAGCCAGACGCAGGCACTCTCTTCAACATACAGTTATTCGTTTCATAACGATTAACTAAATCATGGGAGTTACACTCCGAGAGCATAGCCAGACGCAGGCACTCTCTTCTACATACAGTTATTCGTTTCATAACGATTAACTAAATCATGGGAGTTACACTCCGAGAGCATAGCCAGACGCAGGCACTCTCTTCAACATACAGTTATTCGTTTCATAACGATTAACTAAATCATGGGAGTTACACTCCGAGAGCATAGCCAGACGCAGGAACTCTCTTCTACATACAGTTATTCGTTTCATAACGATTAACTAAATCATGGGAGTTACACTCCGAGAGCATAGCCAGACGCAGGCACTCTCTTCTACATACAGTTATTCGTTTCATAACGATTAACTAAATCATGGGAGTTACACTCCGAGAGCATAGCCAGACGCAGGCACTCTCTTCTACATACAGTTATTCGTTTCATAACGATTAACTAAATCATGGGAGTTACACTCCGAGAGCATAGCCAGACGCAGGCACTCTCTTCTACATACAGTTATTCGTTTCATAACGATTAACTAAATCATGGGAGTTACACTCCGAGAGCATAGCCAGACGCAGGCACTCTCTTCTACATACAGTTATTCGTTTCATAACGATTAACTAAATCATGGGAGTTACACTCCGAGAGCATAGCCAGACGCAGGCACTCTCTTCTACATACAGTTATTCGTTTCATAACGATTAACTAAATCATGGGAGTTACACTCCGAGAGCATAGCCAGACGCAGACACTCTCTTCTACATACAGTTATTCGTTTCATAACGATTAACTAAATCATGGGAGTTACACTCCGAGAGCATAGCCAGACGCAGGCACTCTCTTCAACATACAGTTATTCGTTTCATAACGATTAACTAAATCATGGGAGTTACACTCCGAGAGCATAGCCAGACGCAGGCACTCTCTTCAACATACAGTTATTCGTTTCATAACGATTAACTAAATCATGAGAGTTACACTCCGAGAGCATAGCCAGACGCAGGCACTCTCTTCTACATACAGTTATTCGTTTCATAACGATTAACTAAATCATGGGAGTTACACTCCGAGAGCATAGCCAGACGCAGGCACTCTCTTCAACATACAGTTATTCGTTTCATAACGATTAACTAAATCATGGGAGTTACACTCCGAGAGCATAGCCAGACGCAGGCACTCTCTTCAACATACAGTTATTCGTTTCAAAACGATTAACTAAATCATGGGAGTTACACTCCGAGAGCATAGCCAGACGCAGGCACTCTCTTCTACATACAGTTATTCGTTTCATAACGATTAACTAAATCATGGGAGTTACACTCCGAGAGCATAGCCAGACGCAGGCACTCTCTTCAACATACAGTTATTCGTTTCATAACGATTAACTAAATCATGGGAGTTACACTCCGAGAGCATAGCCAGACGCAGGCACTCTCTTCTACATACAGTTATTCGTTTCATAACGATTAACTAAATCATGGGAGTTACACTCCGAGAGCATAGCCAGACGCAGGCACTCTCTTCAACATACAGTTATTCGTTTCATAACGATTAACTAAATCATGGGAGTTACACTCCGAGAGCATAGCCAGACGCAGGCACTCTCTTCTACATACAGTTATTCGTTTCATAACGATTAACTAAATCATGGGAGTTACACTCCGAGAGCATAGCCAGACGCAGGCACTCTCTTCTACATACAGTTATTCGTTTCATAACGATTAACTAAATCATGGGAGTTACACTCCGAGAGCATAGCCAGACGCAGGCACTCTCTTCTACATACAGTTATTCGTTTCATAACGATTAACTAAATCATGGGAGTTACACTCCGAGAGCATAGCCAGACGCAGGCACTCTCTTCTACATACAGTTATTCGTTTCATAACGATTAACTAAATCATGGGAGTTACACTCCGAGAGCATAGCCAGACGCAGGCACTCTCTTCTACATACAGTTATTCGTTTCATAACGATTAACTAAATCATGGGAGTTACACTCCGAGAGCATAGCCAGACGCAGGCACTCTCTTCAACATACAGTTATTCGTTTCATAACGATTAACTAAATCATGGGAGTTACACTCCGAGAGTATAGCCAGACGCAGGCACTCTCTTCAACATACAGTTATTCGTTTCATAACGATCAACTAAATCATGGGAGTTACACTCCGAGAGCATAGCCAGACGCAGGCACTCTCTTCTACATACAGTTATTCGTTTCATAACGATTAACTAAATCATGGGAGTTACACTCCGAGAGCATAGCCAGACGCAGGCACTCTCTTCTACATACAGTTATTCGTTTCATAACGATTAACTAAATCATGGGAGTTACACTCCGAGAGCATAGCCAGACGCAGGCACTCTCTTCTACATACAGTTATTCGTTTCATAACGATTAACTAAATCATGGGAGTTACACTCCGAGAGCATAGCCAGACGCAGGCACTCTCTTCAACATACAGTTATTCGTTTCATAACGATTAACTAAATCATGGGAGTTACACTCCGAGAGCATAGCCAGACGCAGGCACTCTCTTCTACATACAGTTATTCGTTTCATAACGATTAACTAAATCATGGGAGTTACACTCCGAGAGCATAGCCAGACGCAGGCACTCTCTTCTACATACAGTTATTCGTTTCATAACGATTAACTAAATCATGGGAGTTACACTCCGAGAGTATAGCCAGACGCAGGCACTCTCTTCAACATACAGTTATTCGTTTCATAACGATCAACTAAATCATGGGAGTTACACTCCGAGAGCATAGCCAGACGCAGGCACTCTCTTCTACATACAGTTATTCGTTTCATAACGATTAACTAAATCATGTAGAAGAGAGTGCCTACGTCTGGCTATGTATGCTCTCGGAGTGTAACTCCCATGATTTAGTTAATCGTTATGAAACGAATAACTGTATGTTGAAGAGAGTGCCTGCGTCTGGCTATGCTCTCGGAGTGTAACTCCCATGATTTAGTTAATCGTTATGAAACGAATAACTGTATGTTGAAGAGAGTGCCTGCGTCTGGCTATGTTCTCGGAGTGTAACTCCCATGATTTAGTTAATCGTTTTGAAACGAATAACTGTATGTAGAAGAGAGTGCCTGCGTCTGGCTATGCTCTCGGAGTGTAACTCCCATGATTTAGTTAATCGTTATGAAACGAATAACTGTATGTAGAAGAGAGTGCCTGCGTCTGGCTATGCTCTCGGAGTGTAACTCCCATGATTTAGTTAATCGTTATGAAACGAATAACTGTACGTAGAAGAGAGTGCCTGCGTCTGGCTATGCTCTCGGAGTGTAACTCCCATGATTTAGTTAATCGTTATGAAACGAATAACTGTATGTAGAAGAGAGTGCCTGCGTCTGGCTATGCTCTCGGAGTGTAACTCCCATGATTTAGTTAATCGTTATGAAACGAATAACTGTATGTAGAAGAGAGTGCCTGCGTCTGGCTATGCTCTCGGAGTGTAACTCCCATGATTTAGTTAATCGTTATGAAACGAATAACTGTGCGTAGAAGAGAGTGCCTGCGTCTGGCTATGCTCTCGGAGTGTAACTCCCATGATTTAGTTTATCGTTATGAAACGAATAACTGTATGTTGAAGAGAGTGCCTGCGTCTGGCTATGCTCTCGGAGTGTAACTCTCATGATTTCGTTTATCGTTATGAAACGAATAACTGTATGTTGAAGAGAGTGCCTGCGTCTGGCTATGCTCTCGGAGTGTAACTCCCATGATTTAGTTAATCGTTATGAAACGAATAACTGTATGTTGAAGAGAGTGCCTGCGTCTGGCTATGCTCTCGGAGTGTAACTCCCATGATTTAGTTAATCGTTTTGAAACGAATAACTGTATGTTGAAGAGAGTGCCTGCGTCTGGCTTTGCTCTCGGAGTGTAACTCCCATGATTTAGTTAATCGTTATGAAACGAATAACTGTATGTTGAAGAGAGTGCCTGCGTCTGGCTATGCTCTCGGAGTGTAACTCCCATGATTTAGTTAATCGTTATGAAACGAATAACTGTACGTAGAAGAGAGTGCCTGCGTCTGGCTATGCTCTCGGAGTGTAACTCCCATGATTTAGTTAATCGTTATGAAACGAATAACTGTATGTAGAAGAGAGTGCCTGCGTCTGGCTATGCTCTCGGAGTGTAACTCCCATGATTTAGTTAATCGTTATGAAACGAATAACTGTATGTTGAAGAGAGTGCCTGCGTCTGGCTATGCTCTCGGAGTGTAACTCCCATGATTTAGTTAATCGTTATGAAACGAATAACTGTATGTAGAAGAGAGTGCCTGCGTCTGGCTATGCTCTCGGAGTGTAACTCCCATGATTTAGTTAATCGTTATGAAACGAATAACTGTATGTTGAAGAGAGTGCCTGCGTCTGGCTATGCTCTCGGAGTGTAACTCCCATGATTTAGTTAATCGTTATGAAACGAATAACTATATGTTGAAGAGAGTGCCTGCGTCTGGCTATGCTCTCGGAGTGTAACTCCCATGATTTAGTTAATCGTTATGAAACGAATAACTGTATGTTGAAGAGAGTGCCTGCGTCTGGCTATGCTCTCGGAGTGTAACTCCCATGATTTAGTTAATCGTTATGAAACGAATAACTGTATGTAGAAGAGAGTGCCTGCGTCTGGCTATGCTCTCGGAGTGTAACTCCCATGATTTAGTTAATCGTTATGAAACGAATAACTGTATGTAGAAGAGAGTGCCTACGTCTGGCTATGTATGCTCTCGGAGTGTAACTCCCATGATTTAGTTAATCGTTATGAAACGAATAACTGTATGTAGAAGAGAGTGCCTACGTCTGGCTATGTATGCTCTCGGAGTGTAACTCCCATGATTTAGTTAATCGTTATGAAACGAATAACTGTATGTAGAAGAGAGTGCCTGCGTCTGGCTATGCTCTCGGAGTGTAACTCCCATGATTTAGTTAATCGTTATGAAACGAATAACTGTATGTAGAAGAGAGTGCCTGCGTCTGGCTATGCTCTCGGAGTGTAACTCCCATAATTTAGTTAATCGTTATGAAACGAATAACTGTATGTAGAAGAGAGTGCCTGCGTCTGGCTATGCTCTCGGAGTGTAACTCCCATGATTTAGTTAATCGTTTTGAAACGAATAACTGTATGTTGAAGAGAGTGCCTGCGTCTGGCTATGCTCTCGGAGTGTAACTCCCATGATTTAGTTAATCGTTATGAAACGAATAACTGTATGTTGAAGAGAGTGCCTGCGTCTGGCTATGCTCTCGGAGTGTAACTCCCATGATTTAGTTAATCGTTATGAAACGAATAACTGTATGTAGAAGAGAGTGCCTGCGTCTGGCTATGCTCTCGGAGTGTAACTCCCATGATTTAGTTAATCGTTATGAAACGAATAACTGTATGTAGAAGAGAGTGCCTGCGTCTGGCTATGCTCTCGGAGTGTAACTCGCATGATTTAGTTAATCGTTATGAAACGAATAACTGTATGTAGAAGAGAGTGCCTGCGTCTGGCTATGCTCTCGGAGTGTAACTCCCATGATTTAGTTAATCGTTATGAAACGAATAACTGTATGTAGAAGAGAGTGCCTGCGTCTGGCTATGCTCTCGGAGTGTAACTCCCATGATTTAGTTAATCGTTATGAAACGAATAACTGTATGTAGAAGAGAGTGCCTGCGTCTGGCTATGCTCTCGGAGTGTAACTCCCATGATTTAGTTAATCGTTATGAAACGAATAACTGTATGTAGAAGAGAGTGCCTGCGTCTGGCTATGCTCTCGGAGTGTAACTCCCATGATTTAGTTAATCGTTATGAAACGAATAACTGTATGTAGAAGAGAGTGCCTGCGTCTGGCTATGCTCTCGGAGTGTAACTCCCATGATTTAGTTAATCGTTATGAAACGAATAACTGTATGTAGAAGAGAGTGCCTGCGTCTGGCTATGCTCTCGGAGTGTCATCCCATGATTTAGTTAATCGTTATGAAACGAATAACTGTATGTAGAAGAGAGTGCCTGCGTCTGGCTATGCTCTCGGAGTGTAACTCCCATGATTTAGTTAATCGTTATGAAACGAATAACTGTATGTAGAAGAGAGTGCCTGCGTCTGGCTATGCTCTCGGAGTGTAACTCCCATGATTTAGTTAATCGTTATGAAACGAATAACTGTATGTAGAAGAGAGTGCCTGCGTCTGGCTATGCTCTCGGAGTGTAACTCCCATGATTTAGTTAATCGTTATGAAACGAATAACTGTACGTAGAAGAGAGTGCCTGCGTCTGGCTATGCTCTCGGAGTGTAACTCCCATGATTTAGTTAATCGTTATGAAACGAATAACTGTACGTAGAAGAGAGTGCCTGCGTCTGGCTATGCTCTCGGAGTGTAACTCCCATGATTTAGTTAATCGTTATGAAACGAATAACTGTATGTAGAAGAGAGTGCCTGCGTCTGGCTATGCTCTCGGAGTGTAACTCCCATGATTTAGTTAATCGTTATGAAACGAATAACTGTATGTTGAAGAGAGTGCCTGCGTCTGGCTATGCTCTCGGAGTGTAACTCCCATGATTTAGTTAATCGTTATGAAACGAATAACTGTATGTAGAAGAGAGTGCCTGCGTCTGGCTATGCTCTCGGAGTGTAACTCCCATGATTTAGTTAATCGTT
Organism: Pieris brassicae; assembly: GCF_905147105.1. Classification (NCBI taxonomy): domain Eukaryota; kingdom Metazoa; phylum Arthropoda; class Insecta; order Lepidoptera; family Pieridae; genus Pieris; species Pieris brassicae. Next base: position 30,246 of record NW_025576243.1, read on the forward strand.
ATGAAACGAATAACTGTATGTTGAAGAGAGTGCCTGCGTCTGGCTATGCTCTCGGAGTGTAACTCCCATGATTTAGTTAATCGTTATGAAACGATTAACTATATGTTGAAGAGAGTGCCTGCGTCTGGCTATGCTCTCGGAGTGTAACTCCCATGATTTAGTTAATCGTTATGAAACGAATAACTGTATGTTGAAGAGAGTGCCTGCGTCTGGCTATGCTCTCGGAGTGTAACTCCCATGATTTAGTTAATCGTTATGAAACGAATAACTGTATGTAGAAGAGAGTGCCTGCGTCTGGCTATGCTCTCGGAGTGTAACTCCCATGATTTAGTTAATCGTTATGAAACGAATAACTGTATGTAGAAGAGAGTGCCTACGTCTGGCTATGTATGCTCTCGGAGTGTAACTCCCATGATTTAGTTAATCGTTATGAAACGAATAACTGTATGTAGAAGAGAGTGCCTGCGTCTGGCTATGCTCTCGGAGTGTAACTCCCATGATTTAGTTAATCGTTATGAAACGAATAACTGTATGTAGAAGAGAGTGCCTGCGTCTGGCTATGCTCTCGGAGTGTAACTCCCATGATTTAGTTAATCGTTATGAAACGAATAACTGTATGTAGAAGAGAGTGCCTGCGTCTGGCTATGCTCTCGGAGTGTAACTCCCATGATTTAGTTAATCGTTATGAAACGAATAACTGTGCGTAGAAGAGAGTGCCTGCGTCTGGCTATGCTCTCGGAGTGTAACTCCCATGATTTAGTTTATCGTTACGAAACGAATAACTGTATGTTGAAGAGAGTGCCTGCGTCTGGCTATGCTCTCGGAGTGTAACTCTCATGATTTCGTTTATCGTTATGAAACGAATAACTGTATGTTGAAGAGAGTGCCTGCGTCTGGCTATGCTCTCGGAGTGTAACTCCCATGATTTAGTTAATCGTTATGAAACGAATAACTGTATGTTGAAGAGAGTGCCTGCGTCTGGCTATGCTCTCGGAGTGTAACTCCCATGATTTAGTTAATCGTTTTGAAACGAATAACTGTATGTTGAAGAGAGTGCCTGCGTCTGGCTTTGCTCTCGGAGTGTAACCCCCATGATTTAGTTAATCGTTATGAAACGAATAACTGTATGTTGAAGAGAGTGCCTGCGTCTGGCTATGCTCTCGGAGTGTAACTCCCATGATTTAGTTAATCGTTATGAAACGAATAACTGTACGTAGAAGAGAGTGCCTGCGTCTGGCTATGCTCTCGGAGTGTAACTCCCATGATTTAGTTAATCGTTATGAAACGAATAACTGTATGTAGAAGAGAGTGCCTGCGTCTGGCTATGCTCTCGGAGTGTAACTCCCATGATTTAGTTAATCGTTATGAAACGAATAACTGTATGTTGAAGAGAGTGCCTGCGTCTGGCTATGCTCTCGGAGTGTAACTCCCATGATTTAGTTAATCGTTATGAAACGAATAACTGTATGTAGAAGAGAGTGCCTGCGTCTGGCTATGCTCTCGGAGTGTAACTCCCATGATTTAGTTAATCGTTATGAAACGAATAACTGTACGTAGAAGAGAGTGCCTGCGTCTGGCTATGCTCTCGGAGTGTAACTCCCATGATTTAGTTAATCGTTATGAAACGAATAACTGTATGTAGAAGAGAGTGCCTGCGTCTGGCTATGCTCTCGGAGTGTAACTCCCATGATTTAGTTAATCGTTATGAAACGAATAACTGTTTGTTGAAGAGAGTGCCTGCGTCTGGCTATGCTCTCGGAGTGTAACTCCCATGATTTAGTTAATCGTTATGAAACGAATAACTGTATGTAGAAGAGAGTGCCTGCGTCTGGCTATGCTCTCGGAGTGTAACTCCCATGATTTAGTTAATCGTTATGAAACGAATAACTGTATGTTGAAGAGAGTGCCTGCGTCTGGCTATGCTCTCGGAGTGTAACTCCCATGATTTAGTTAATCGTTATGAAACGAATAACTATATGTTGAAGAGAGTGCCTGCGTCTGGCTATGCTCTCGGAGTGTAACTCCCATGATTTAGTTAATCGTTATGAAACGAATAACTGTATGTTGAAGAGAGTGCCTGCGTCTGGCTATGCTCTCGGAGTGTAACTCCCATGATTTAGTTAATCGTTATGAAACGAATAACTGTATGTAGAAGAGAGTGCCTGCGTCTGGCTATGCTCTCGGAGTGTAACTCCCATGATTTAGTTAATCGTTATGAAACGAATAACTGTATGTAGAAGAGAGTGCCTACGTCTGGCTATGTATGCTCTCGGAGTGTAACTCCCATGATTTAGTTAATCGTTATGAAACGAATAACTGTATGTAGAAGAGAGTGCCTGCGTCTGGCTATGCTCTCGGAGTGTAACTCCCATGATTTAGTTAATCGTTATGAAACGAATAACTGTATGTAGAAGAGAGTGCCTGCGTCTGGCTATGCTCTCGGAGTGTAACTCCCATGATTTAGTTAATCGTTATGAAACGAATAACTGTATGTAGAAGAGAGTGCCTGCGTCTGGCTATGCTCTCGGAGTGTAACTCCCATGATTTAGTTAATCGTTATGAAACGAATAACTGTGCGTAGAAGAGAGTGCCTGCGTCTGGCTATGCTCTCGGAGTGTAACTCCCATGATTTAGTTTATCGTTACGAAACGAATAACTGTATGTTGAAGAGAGTGCCTGCGTCTGGCTATGCTCTCGGAGTGTAACTCTCATGATTTCGTTTATCGTTATGAAACGAATAACTGTATGTTGAAGAGAGTGCCTGCGTCTGGCTATGCTCTCGGAGTGTAACTCCCATGATTTAGTTAATCGTTATGAAACGAATAACTGTATGTTGAAGAGAGTGCCTGCGTCTGGCTATGCTCTCGGAGTGTAACTCCCATGATTTAGTTAATCGTTTTGAAACGAATAACTGTATGTTGAAGAGAGTGCCTGCGTCTGGCTTTGCTCTCGGAGTGTAACTCCCATGATTTAGTTAATCGTTATGAAACGAATAACTGTATGTTGAAGAGAGTGCCTGCGTCTGGCTATGCTCTCGGAGTGTAACTCCCATGATTTAGTTAATCGTTATGAAACGAATAACTGTACGTAGAAGAGAGTGCCTGCGTCTGGCTATGCTCTCGGAGTGTAACTCCCATGATTTAGTTAATCGTTATGAAACGAATAACTGTATGTAGAAGAGAGTGCCTGCGTCTGGCTATGCTCTCGGAGTGTAACTCCCATGATTTAGTTAATCGTTATGAAACGAATAACTGTATGTTGAAGAGAGTGCCTGCGTCTGGCTATGCTCTCGGAGTGTAACTCCCATGATTTAGTTAATCGTTATGAAACGAATAACTGTATGTAGAAGAGAGTGCCTGCGTCTGGCTATGCTCTCGGAGTGTAACTCCCATGATTTAGTTAATCGTTATGAAACGAATAACTGTATCTTGAAGAGAGTGCCTGCGTCTGGCTATGCTCTCGGAGTGTAACTCCCATGATTTAGTTAATCGTTATGAAACGAATAACTATATGTTGAAGAGAGTGCCTGCGTCTGGCTATGCTCTCGGAGTGTAACTCCCATGATTTAGTTTATCGTTATGAAACGAATAACTGTATGTTGAAGAGAGTGCCTGCGTCTGGCTATGCTCTCGGAGGGTAACTCTCATGATTTCGTTTATCGTTATGAAACGAATAACTGTATGTTGAAGAGAGTGCCTGCGTCTGGCTATGCTCTCGGAGTGTAACTCCCATGATTTAGTTAATCGTTATGAAACGAATAACTGTATGTTGAAGAGAGTGCCTGCGTCTGGCTATGCTCTCGGAGTGTAACTCCCATGATTTAGTTAATCGTTTTGAAACGAATAACTGTATGTTGAAGAGAGTGCCTGCGTCTGGCTTTGCTCTCGGAGTGTAACTCCCATGATTTAGTTAATCGTTATGAAACGAATAACTGTATGTTGAAGAGAGTGCCTGCGTCTGGCTATGCTCTCGGAGTGTAACTCCCATGATTTAGTTAATCGTTATGAAACGAATAACTGTACGTAGAAGAGAGTGCCTGCGTCTGGCTATGCTCTCGGAGTGTAACTCCCATGATTTAGTTAATCGTTATGAAACGAATAACTGTATGTAGAAGAGAGTGCCTGCGTCTGGCTATGCTCTCGGAGTGTAACTCCCATGATTTAGTTAATCGTTATGAAACGAATAACTGTATGTTGAAGAGAGTGCCTGCGTCTGGCTATGCTCTCGGAGTGTAACTCCCATGATTTAGTTAATCGTTATGAAACGAATAACTGTATGTAGAAGAGAGTGCCTGCGTCTGGCTATGCTCTCGGAGTGTAACTCCCATGATTTAGTTAATCGTTATGAAACGAATAACTGTATGTAGAAGAGAGTGCCTGCGTCTGGCTATGCTCTCGGAGTGTAACTCCCATGATTTAGTTAATCGTTATGAAACGAATAACTGTACGTAGAAGAGAGTGCCTGCGTCTGGCTATGCTCTCGGAGTGTAACTCCCATGATTTAGTTAATCGTTATGAAACGAATAACTGTATGTTGAAGAGAGTGCCTGCGTCTGGCTATGCTCTCGGAGGGTAACTCCCATGATTTAGTTTATCGTTATGAAACGAATAACTGTATGTTGAAGAGAGTGCCTGCGTCTGGCTATGCTCTCGGAGTGTAACTCCCATGATTTAGTTAATCGTTATGAAACGAATAACTGTATGTTGAAGAGAGTGCCTGCGTCTGGCTATGTTCTCGGAGTGTAACTCCCATGATTTAGTTAATCGTTTTGAAACGAATAACTGTATGTTGAAGAGAGTGCCTGCGTCTGGCTTTGCTCTCGGAGTGTAACTCCCATGATTTAGTTAATCGTTATGAAACGAATAACTGTATGTTGAAGAGAGTGCCTGCGTCTGGCTATGCTCTCGGAGTGTAACTCCCATGATTTAGTTAATCGTTATGAAACGAATAACTGTACGTAGAAGAGAGTGCCTGCGTCTGGCTATGCTCTCGGAGTGTAACTCCCATGATTTAGTTAATCGTTATGAAACGAATAACTGTATGTAGAAGAGAGTGCCTGCGTCTGGCTATGCTCTCGGAGTGTAACTCCCATGATTTAGTTAATCGTTATGAAACGAATAACTGTATGTAGAAGAGAGTGCCTGCGTCTGGCTATGCTCTCGGAGTGTAACTCCCATGATTTAGTTAATCGTTATGAAACGAATAACTGTGCGTAGAAGAGAGTGCCTGCGTCTGGCTATGCTCTCGGAGTGTAACTCCCATGATTTAGTTTATCGTTATGAAACGAATAACTGTATGTTGAAGAGAGTGCCTGCGTCTGGCTATGCTCTCGGAGTGTAACTCTCATGATTTAGTTTATCGTTATGAAACGAATAACTGTATGTTGAAGAGAGTGCCTGCGTCTGGCTATGCTCTCGGAGTGTAACTCCCATGATTTAGTTAATCGTTATGAAACGAATAACTGTATGTTGAAGAGAGTGCCTGCGTCTGGCTATGCTCTCGGAGTGTAACTCCCATGATTTAGTTAATCGTTTTGAAACGAATAACTGTATGTTGAAGAGAGTGCCTGCGTCTGGCTTTGCTCTCGGAGTGTAACTCCCATGATTTAGTTAATCGTTATGAAACGAATAACTGTATGTTGAAGAGAGTGCCTGCGTCTGGCTATGCTCTCGGAGTGTAACTCCCATGATTTAGTTAATCGTTATGAAACGAATAACTGTACGTAGAAGAGAGTGCCTGCGTCTGGCTATGCTCTCGGAGTGTAACTCCCATGATTTAGTTAATCGTTATGAAACGAATAACTGTATGTAGAAGAGAGTGCCTGCGTCTGGCTATGCTCTCGGAGTGTAACTCCCATGATTTAGTTAATCGTTATGAAACGAATAACTGTATGTTGAAGAGAGTGTCTGCGTCTGGCTATGCTCTCGGAGTGTAACTCCCATGATTTAGTTAATTGTTATGAAACGAATAACTGTATGTAGAAGAGAGTGCCTGCGTCTGGCTATGCTCTCGGAGTGTAACTCCCATGATTTAGTTAATCGTTATGAAACGAATAACTGTATGTTGAAGAGAGTGCCTGCGTCTGGCTATGCTCTCGGAGTGTAACTCCCATGATTTAGTTAATCGTTATGAAACGAATAACTGTATGTAGAAGAGAGTGCCTGCGTCTGGCTATGCTCTCGGAGTGTAACTCCCATGATTTAGTTAATCGTTATGAAACGAATAACTGTATGTAGAAGAGAGTGCCTGCGTCTGGCTATGCTCTCGGAGTGTAACTCCCATGATTTAGTTAATCGTTATGAAACGAATAACTGTGCGTAGAAGAGAGTGCCTGCGTCTGGCTATGCTCTCGGAGTGTAACTCCCATGATTTAGTTTATCGTTATGAAACGAATAACTGTATGTTGAAGAGAGTGCCTGCGTCTGGCTATGCTCTCGGAGTGTAACTCTCATGATTTCGTTTATCGTTATGAAACGAATAACTGTATGTTGAAGAGAGTGCCTGCGTCTGGCTATGCTCTCGGAGTGTAACTCCCATGATTTAGTTAATCGTTATGAAACGAATAACTGTATGTTGAAGAGAGTGCCTGCGTCTGGCTATGCTCTCGGAGTGTAACTCCCATGATTTAGTTAATCGTTTTGAAACGAATAACTGTATGTTGAAGAGAGTGCCTGCGTCTGGCTTTGCTCTCGGAGTGTAACTCCCATGATTTAGTTAATCGTTATGAAACGAATAACTGTATGTTGAAGAGAGTGCCTGCGTCTGGCTATGCTCTCGGAGTGTAACTCCCATGATTTAGTTAATCGTTATGAAACGAATAACTGTACGTAGAAGAGAGTGCCTGCGTCTGGCTATGCTCTCGGAGTGTAACTCCCATGATTTAGTTAATCGTTATGAAACGAATAACTGTATGTAGAAGAGAGTGCCTGCGTCTGGCTATGCTCTCGGAGTGTAACTCCCATGATTTAGTTAATCGTTATGAAACGAATAACTGTATGTTGAAGAGAGTGCCTGCGTCTGGCTATGCTCTCGGAGTGTAACTCCCATGATTTAGTTAATCGTTATGAAACGAATAACTGTATGTAGAAGAGAGTGCCTGCGTCTGGCTATGCTCTCGGAGTGTAACTCCCATGATTTAGTTAATCGTTATGAAACGAATAACTGTATGTTGAAGAGAGTGCCTGCGTCTGGCTATGCTCTCGGAGTGTAACTCCCATGATTTAGTTAATCGTTATGAAACGAATAACTATATGTTGAAGAGAGTGCCTGCGTCTGGCTATGCTCTCGGAGTGTAACTCCCATGATTTAGTTAATCGTTATGAAACGAATAACTGTATGTTGAAGAGAGTGCCTGCGTCTGGCTATGCTCTCGGAGTGTAACTCCCATGATTTAGTTAATCGTTATGAAACGAATAACTGTATGTAGAAGAGAGTGCCTGCGTCTGGCTATGCTCTCGGAGTGTAACTCCCATGATTTAGTTAATCGTTATGAAACGAATAACTGTATGTAGAAGAGAGTGCCTACGTCTGGCTATGTATGCTCTCGGAGTGTAACTCCCATGATTTAGTTAATCGTTATGAAACGAATAACTGTATGTAGAAGAGAGTGCCTGCGTCTGGCTATGCTCTCGGAGTGTAACTCCCATGATTTAGTTAATCGTTATGAAACGAATAACTGTATGTAGAAGAGAGTGCCTGCGTCTGGCTATGCTCTCGGAGTGTAACTCCCATGATTTAGTTAATCGTTATGAAACGAATAACTGTATGTAGAAGAGAGTGCCTGCGTCTGGCTATGCTCTCGGAGTGTAACTCCCATGATTTAGTTAATCGTTATGAAACGAATAACTGTGCGTAGAAGAGAGTGCCTGCGTCTGGCTATGCTCTCGGAGTGTAACTCCCATGATTTAGTTTATCGTTATGAAACGAATAACTGTATGTTGAAGAGAGTGCCTGCGTCTGGCTATGCTCTCGGAGTGTAACTCTCATGATTTCGTTTATCGTTATGAAACGAATAACTGTATGTTGAAGAGAGTGCCTGCGTCTGGCTATGCTCTCGGAGTGTAACTCCCATGATTTAGTTAATCGTTATGAAACGAATAACTGTATGTTGAAGAGAGTGCCTGCGTCTGGCTATGCTCTCGGAGTGTAACTCCCATGATTTAGTTAATCGTTTTGAAACGAATAACTGTATGTTGAAGAGAGTGCCTGCGTCTGGCTTTGCTCTCGGAGTGTAACTCCCATGATTTAGTTAATCGTTATGAAACGAATAACTGTATGTTGAAGAGAGTGCCTGCGTCTGGCTATGCTCTCGGAGTGTAACTCCCATGATTTAGTTAATCGTTATGAAACGAATAACTGTACGTAGAAGAGAGTGCCTGCGTCTGGCTATGCTCTCGGAGTGTAACTCCCATGATTTAGTTAATCGTTATGAAACGAATAACTGTATGTAGAAGAGAGTGCCTGCGTCTGGCTATGCTCTCGGAGTGTAACTCCCATGATTTAGTTAATCGTTATGAAACGAATAACTGTATGTTGAAGAGAGTGCCTGCGTCTGGCTATGCTCTCGGAGTGTAACTCCCATGATTTAGTTAATCGTTATGAAACGAATAACTGTATGTAGAAGAGAGTGCCTGCGTCTGGCTATGCTCTCGGAGTGTAACTCCCATGATTTAGTTAATCGTTATGAAACGAATAACTGTATGTTGAAGAGAGTGCCTGCGTCTGGCTATGCTCTCGGAGTGTAACTCCCATGATTTAGTTAATCGTTATGAAACGAATAACTATATGTTGAAGAGAGTGCCTGCGTCTGGCTATGCTCTCGGAGTGTAACTCCCATGATTTAGTTAATCGTTATGAAACGAATAACTGTATGTTGAAGAGAGTGCCTGCGTCTGGCTATGCTCTCGGAGTGTAACTCCCATGATTTAGTTAATCGTTATGAAACGAATAACTGTATGTAGAAGAGAGTGCCTGCGTCTGGCTATGCTCTCGGAGTGTAACTCCCATGATTTAGTTAATCGTTATGAAACGAATAACTGTATGTAGAAGAGAGTGCCTACGTCTGGCTATGTATGCTCTCGGAGTGTAACTCCCATGATTTAGTTAATCGTTATGAAACGAATAACTGTATGTAGAAGAGAGTGCCTACGTCTGGCTATGTATGCTCTCGGAGTGTAACTCCCATGATTTAGTTAATCGTTATGAAACGAATAACTGTATGTAGAAGAGAGTGCCTGCGTCTGGCTATGCTCTCGGAGTGTAACTCCCATGATTTAGTTAATCGTTATGAAACGAATAACTGTATGTAGAAGAGAGTGCCTGCGTCTGGCTATGCTCTCGGAGTGTAACTCCCATGATTTAGTTAATCGTTATGAAACGAATAACTGTATGTAGAAGAGAGTGCCTGCGTCTGGCTATGCTCTCGGAGTGTAACTCCCATGATTTAGTTAATCGTTTTGAAACGAATAACTGTATGTTGAAGAGAGTGCCTGCGTCTGGCTTTGCTCTCGGAGTGTAACTCCCATGATTTAGTTAATCGTTATGAAACGAATAACTGTATGTTGAAGAGAGTGCCTGCGTCTGGCTATGCTCTCGGAGTGTAACTCCCATGATTTAGTTAATCGTTATGAAACGAATAACTGTATGTAGAAGAGAGTGCCTACGTCTGGCTATGTATGCTCTCGGAGTGTAACTCCCATGATTTAGTTAATCGTTATGAAACGAATAACTGTATGTAGAAGAGAGTGCCTACGTCTGGCTATGTATGCTCTCGGAGTGTAACTCCCATGATTTAGTTAATCGTTATGAAACGAATAACTGTATGTAGAAGAGAGTGCCTGCGTCTGGCTATGCTCTCGGAGTGTAACTCCCATGATTTAGTTAATCGTTATGAAACGAATAACTGTATGTTGAAGAGAGTGCCTGCGTCTGGCTATGCTCTCGGAGTGTAACTCCCATGATTTAGTTAATCGTTATGAAACGAATAACTATATGTTGAAGAGAGTGCCTGCGTCTGGCTATGCTCTCGGAGTGTAACTCCCATGATTTAGTTAATCGTTATGAAACGAATAACTGTATGTTGAAGAGAGTGCCTGCGTCTGGCTATGCTCTCGGAGTGTAACTCCCATGATTTAGTTAATCGTTATGAAACGAATAACTGTATGTAGAAGAGAGTGCCTGCGTCTGGCTATGCTCTCGGAGTGTAACTCCCATGATTTAGTTAATCGTTATGAAACGAATAACTGTATGTAGAAGAGAGTGCCTACGTCTGGCTATGTATGCTCTCGGAGTGTAACTCCCATGATTTAGTTAATCGTTATGAAACGAATAACTGTATGTAGAAGAGAGTGCCTACGTCTGGCTATGTATGCTCTCGGAGTGTAACTCCCATGATTTAGTTAATCGTTATGAAACGAATAACTGTATGTAGAAGAGAGTGCCTGCGTCTGGCTATGCTCTCGGAGTGTAACTCCCATGATTTAGTTAATCGTTATGAAACGAATAACTGTATGTAGAAGAGAGTGCCTGCGTCTGGCTATGCTCTCGGAGTGTAACTCCCATAATTTAGTTAATCGTTATGAAACGAATAACTGTATGTAGAAGAGAGTGCCTGCGTCTGGCTATGCTCTCGGAGTGTAACTCCCATGATTTAGTTAATCGTTTTGAAACGAATAACTGTATGTTGAAGAGAGTGCCTGCGTCTGGCTATGCTCTCGGAGTGTAACTCCCATGATTTAGTTAATCGTTATGAAACGAATAACTGTATGTTGAAGAGAGTGCCTGCGTCTGGCTATGCTCTCGGAGTGTAACTCCCATGATTTAGTTAATCGTTATGAAACGAATAACTGTATGTAGAAGAGAGTGCCTGCGTCTGGCTATGCTCTCGGAGTGTAACTCCCATGATTTAGTTAATCGTTATGAAACGAATAACTGTATGTAGAAGAGAGTGCCTGCGTCTGGCTATGCTCTCGGAGTGTAACTCGCATGATTTAGTTAATCGTTATGAAACGAATAACTGTATGTAGAAGAGAGTGCCTGCGTCTGGCTATGCTCTCGGAGTGTAACTCCCATGATTTAGTTAATCGTTATGAAACGAATAACTGTATGTAGAAGAGAGTGCCTGCGTCTGGCTATGCTCTCGGAGTGTAACTCCCATGATTTAGTTAATCGTTATGAAACGAATAACTGTATGTAGAAGAGAGTGCCTGCGTCTGGCTATGCTCTCGGAGTGTAACTCCCATGATTTAGTTAATCGTTATGAAACGAATAACTGTATGTAGAAGAGAGTGCCTGCGTCTGGCTATGCTCTCGGAGTGTAACTCCCATGATTTAGTTAATCGTTATGAAACGAATAACTGTATGTAGAAGAGAGTGCCTGCGTCTGGCTATGCTCTCGGAGTGTAACTCCCATGATTTAGTTAATCGTTATGAAACGAATAACTGTATGTAGAAGAGAGTGCCTGCGTCTGGCTATGCTCTCGGAGTGTCATCCCATGATTTAGTTAATCGTTATGAAACGAATAACTGTATGTAGAAGAGAGTGCCTGCGTCTGGCTATGCTCTCGGAGTGTAACTCCCATGATTTAGTTAATCGTTATGAAACGAATAACTGTATGTAGAAGAGAGTGCCTGCGTCTGGCTATGCTCTCGGAGTGTAACTCCCATGATTTAGTTAATCGTTATGAAACGAATAACTGTATGTAGAAGAGAGTGCCTGCGTCTGGCTATGCTCTCGGAGTGTAACTCCCATGATTTAGTTAATCGTTATGAAACGAATAACTGTACGTAGAAGAGAGTGCCTGCGTCTGGCTATGCTCTCGGAGTGTAACTCCCATGATTTAGTTTATCGTTATGAAACGAATAACTGTATGTTGAAGAGAGTGCCTGCGTCTGGCTATGCTCTCGGAGGGTAACTCTCATGATTTAGTTTATCGTTATGAAACGAATAACTGTATGTTGAAGAGAGTGCCTGCGTCTGGCTATGCTCTCGGAGTGTAACTCCCATGATTTAGTTAATCGTTATGAAACGAATAACTGTATGTTGAAGAGAGTGCCTGCGTCTGGCTATGTTCTCGGAGTGTAACTCCCATGATTTAGTTAATCGTTTTGAAACGAATAACTGTATGTTGAAGAGAGTGCCTGCGTCTGGCTTTGCTCTCGGAGTGTAACTCCCATGATTTAGTTAATCGTTATGAAACGAATAACTGTATGTTGAAGAGAGTGCCTGCGTCTGGCTATGCTCTCGGAGTGTAACTCCCATGATTTAGTTAATCGTTATGAAACGAATAACTGTACGTAGAAGAGAGTGCCTGCGTCTGGCTATGCTCTCGGAGTGTAACTCCCATGATTTAGTTAATCGTTATGAAACGAATAACTGTATGTAGAAGAGAGTGCCTGCGTCTGGCTATGCTCTCGGAGTGTAACTCCCATGATTTAGTTAATCGTTATGAAACGAATAACTGTATGTAGAAGAGAGTGCCTGCGTCTGGCTATGCTCTCGGAGTGTAACTCCCATGATTTAGTTAATCGTTATGAAACGAATAACTGTGCGTAGAAGAGAGTGCCTGCGTCTGGCTATGCTCTCGGAGTGTAACTCCCATGATTTAGTTTATCGTTATGAAACGAATAACTGTATGTTGAAGAGAGTGCCTGCGTCTGGCTATGCTCTCGGAGTGTAACTCTCATGATTTAGTTTATCGTTATGAAACGAATAACTGTATGTTGAAGAGAGTGCCTGCGTCTGGCTATGCTCTCGGAGTGTAACTCCCATGATTTAGTTAATCGTTATGAAACGAATAACTGTATGTTGAAGAGAGTGCCTGCGTCTGGCTATGCTCTCGGAGTGTAACTCACATGATTTAGTTAATCGTTTTGAAACGAATAACTGTATGTTGAAGAGAGTGCCTGCGTCTGGCTTTGCTCTCGGAGTGTAACTCCCATGATTTAGTTAATCGTTATGAAACGAATAACTGTATGTTGAAGAGAGTGCCTGCGTCTGGCTATGCTCTCGGAGTGTAACTCCCATGATTTAGTTAATCGTTATGAAACGAATAACTGTACGTAGAAGAGAGTGCCTGCGTCTGGCTATGCTCTCGGAGTGTAACTCCCATGATTTAGTTAATCGTTATGAAACGAATAACTGTATGTAGAAGAGAGTGCCTGCGTCTGGCTATGCTCTCGGAGTGTAACTCCCATGATTTAGTTAATCGTTATGAAACGAATAACTGTATGTTGAAGAGAGTGTCTGCGTCTGGCTATGCTCTCGGAGTGTAACTCCCATGATTTAGTTAATTGTTATGAAACGAATAACTGTATGTAGAAGAGAGTGCCTGCGTCTGGCTATGCTCTCGGAGTGTAACTCCCATGATTTAGTTAATCGTTATGAAACGAATAACTGTATGTTGAAGAGAGTGCCTGCGTCTGGCTATGCTCTCGGAGTGTAACTCCCATGATTTAGTTAATCGTTATGAAACGAATAACTGTATGTAGAAGAGAGTGCCTGCGTCTGGCTATGCTCTCGGAGTGTAACTCCCATGATTTAGTTAATCGTTATGAAACGAATAACTGTATGTAGAAGAGAGTGCCTGCGTCTGGCTATGCTCTCGGAGTGTAACTCCCATGATTTAGTTAATCGTTATGAAACGAATAACTGTGCGTAGAAGAGAGTGCCTGCGTCTGGCTATGCTCTCGGAGTGTAACTCCCATGATTTAGTTTATCGTTATGAAACGAATAACTGTATGTTGAAGAGAGTGCCTGCGTCTGGCTATGCTCTCGGAGTGTAACTCTCATGATTTCGTTTATCGTTATGAAACGAATAACTGTATGTTGAAGAGAGTGCCTGCGTCTGGCTATGCTCTCGGAGTGTAACTCCCATGATTTAGTTAATCGTTATGAAACGAATAACTGTATGTTGAAGAGAGTGCCTGCGTCTGGCTATGCTCTCGGAGTGTAACTCCCATGATTTAGTTAATCGTTTTGAAACGAATAACTGTATGTTGAAGAGAGTGCCTGCGTCTGGCTTTGCTCTCGGAGTGTAACTCCCATGATTTAGTTAATCGTTATGAAACGAATAACTGTATGTTGAAGAGAGTGCCTGCGTCTGGCTATGCTCTCGGAGTGTAACTCCCATGATTTAGTTAATCGTTATGAAACGAATAACTGTACGTAGAAGAGAGTGCCTGCGTCTGGCTATGCTCTCGGAGTGTAACTCCCATGATTTAGTTAATCGTTATGAAACGAATAACTGTATGTAGAAGAGAGTGCCTGCGTCTGGCTATGCTCTCGGAGTGTAACTCCCATGATTTAGTTAATCGTTATGAAACGAATAACTGTATGTTGAAGAGAGTGCCTGCGTCTGGCTATGCTCTCGGAGTGTAACTCCCATGATTTAGTTAATCGTTATGAAACGAATAACTGTATGTAGAAGAGAGTGCCTGCGTCTGGCTATGCTCTCGGAGTGTAACTCCCATGATTTAGTTAATCGTTATGAAACGAATAACTGTATGTTGAAGAGAGTGCCTGCGTCTGGCTATGCTCTCGGAGTGTAACTCCCATGATTTAGTTAATCGTTATGAAACGAATAACTATATGTTGAAGAGAGTGCCTGCGTCTGGCTATGCTCTCGGAGTGTAACTCCCATGATTTAGTTAATCGTTATGAAACGAATAACTGTATGTTGAAGAGAGTGCCTGCGTCTGGCTATGCTCTCGGAGTGTAACTCCCATGATTTAGTTAATCGTTATGAAACGAATAACTGTATGTAGAAGAGAGTGCCTGCGTCTGGCTATGCTCTCGGAGTGTAACTCCCATGATTTAGTTAATCGTTATGAAACGAATAACTGTATGTAGAAGAGAGTGCCTACGTCTGGCTATGTATGCTCTCGGAGTGTAACTCCCATGATTTAGTTAATCGTTATGAAACGAATAACTGTATGTAGAAGAGAGTGCCTACGTCTGGCTATGTATGCTCTCGGAGTGTAACTCCCATGATTTAGTTAATCGTTATGAAACGAATAACTGTATGTAGAAGAGAGTGCCTGCGTCTGGCTATGCTCTCGGAGTGTAACTCCCATGATTTAGTTAATCGTTATGAAACGAATAACTGTATGTAGAAGAGAGTGCCTGCGTCTGGCTATGCTCTCGGAGTGTAACTCCCATAATTTAGTTAATCGTTATGAAACGAATAACTGTATGTAGAAGAGAGTGCCTGCGTCTGGCTATGCTCTCGGAGTGTAACTCCCATGATTTAGTTAATCGTTTTGAAACGAATAACTGTATGTTGAAGAGAGTGCCTGCGTCTGGCTATGCTCTCGGAGTGTAACTCCCATGATTTAGTTAATCGTTATGAAACGAATAACTGTATGTTGAAGAGAGTGCCTGCGTCTGGCTATGCTCTCGGAGTGTAACTCCCATGATTTAGTTAATCGTTATGAAACGAATAACTGTATGTAGAAGAGAGTGCCTGCGTCTGGCTATGCTCTCGGAGTGTAACTCCCATGATTTAGTTAATCGTTATGAAACGAATAACTGTATGTAGAAGAGAGTGCCTGCGTCTGGCTATGCTCTCGGAGTGTAACTCGCATGATTTAGTTAATCGTTATGAAACGAATAACTGTATGTAGAAGAGAGTGCCTGCGTCTGGCTATGCTCTCGGAGTGTAACTCCCATGATTTAGTTAATCGTTATGAAACGAATAACTGTATGTAGAAGAGAGTGCCTGCGTCTGGCTATGCTCTCGGAGTGTAACTCCCATGATTTAGTTAATCGTTATGAAACGAATAACTGTATGTAGAAGAGAGTGCCTGCGTCTGGCTATGCTCTCGGAGTGTAACTCCCATGATTTAGTTAATCGTTATGAAACGAATAACTGTATGTAGAAGAGAGTGCCTGCGTCTGGCTATGCTCTCGGAGTGTAACTCGCATGATTAAGTTAATCGTTATGAAACGAATAACTGTATGTAGAAGAGAGTGCCTGCGTCTGGCTATGCTCTCGGAGTGTAACTCCCATGATTTAGTTAATCGTTATGAAACGAATAACTGTATGTAGAAGAGAGTGCCTGCGTCTGGCTATGCTCTCGGAGTGTAACTCCCATGATTTAGTTAATCGTTATGAAACGAATAACTGTATGTAGAAGAGAGTGCCTGCGTCTGGCTATGCTCTCGGAGTGTAACTCCCATGATTTAGTTAATCGTTATGAAACGAATAACTGTATGTAGAAGAGAGTGCCTGCGTCTGGCTATGCTCTCGGAGTGTAACTCCCATGATTTAGTTAATCGTTATGAAACGAATAACTGTATGTTGAAGAGAGTGCCTGCGTCTGGCTATGCTCTCGGAGTGTAACTCCCATGATTTAGTTAATCGTTATGAAACGAATAACTGTACGTAGAAGAGAGTGCCTGCGTCTGGCTATGCTCTCGGAGTGTAACTCCCATGATTTAGTTAATCGTTATGAAACGAATAACTGTACGTAGAAGAGAGTGCCTGCGTCTGGCTATGCTCTCGGAGTGTAACTCCCATGATTTAATTAATCGTTATGAAACGAATAACTGTACGTAGAAGAGAGTGCCTGCGTCTGGCTATGCTCTCGGAGTGTAACTCCCATGATTTAGTTAATCGTTATGAAACGAATAACTGTATGTTGAAGAGAGTGTCTGCGTCTGGCTATGCTCTCGGAGTGTAACTCCCATGATTTAGTTAATTGTTATGAAACGAATAACTGTATGTAGAAGAGAGTGCCTGCGTCTGGCTATGCTCTCGGAGTGTAACTCCCATGATTTAGTTAATCGTTATGAAACGAATAACTGTATGTTGAAGAGAGTGCCTGCGTCTGGCTATGCTCTCGGAGTGTAACTCCCATGATTTAGTTAATCGTTATGAAACGAATAACTGTATGTAGAAGAGAGTGCCTGCGTCTGGCTATGCTCTCGGAGTGTAACTCCCATGATTTAGTTAATCGTTATGAAACGAATAACTGTATGTAGAAGAGAGTGCCTGCGTCTGGCTATGCTCTCGGAGTGTAACTCCCATGATTTAGTTAATCGTTATGAAACGAATAACTGTGCGTAGAAGAGAGTGCCTGCGTCTGGCTATGCTCTCGGAGTGTAACTCCCATGATTTAGTTTATCGTTATGAAACGAATAACTGTATGTTGAAGAGAGTGCCTGCGTCTGGCTATGCTCTCGGAGTGTAACTCTCATGATTTCGTTTATCGTTATGAAACGAATAACTGTATGTTGAAGAGAGTGCCTGCGTCTGGCTATGCTCTCGGAGTGTAACTCCCATGATTTAGTTAATCGTTATGAAACGAATAACTGTGCGTAGAAGAGAGTGCCTGCGTCTGGCTATGCTCTCGGAGTGTAACTCCCATGATTTAGTTTATCGTTATGAAACGAATAACTGTATGTTGAAGAGAGTGCCTGCGTCTGGCTATGCTCTCGGAGTGTAACTCTCATGATTTCGTTTATCGTTATGAAACGAATAACTGTATGTTGAAGAGAGTGCCTGCGTCTGGCTATGCTCTCGGAGTGTAACTCCCATGATTTAGTTAATCGTTATGAAACGAATAACTGTATGTTGAAGAGAGTGCCTGCGTCTGGCTATGCTCTCGGAGTGTAACTCCCATGATTTAGTTAATCGTTATGAAACGAATAACTGTATGTTGAAGAGAGTGCCTGCGTCTGGCTTTGCTCTCGGAGTGTAACTCCCATGATTTAGTTAATCGTTATGAAACGAATAACTGTATGTTGAAGAGAGTGCCTGCGTCTGGCTATGCTCTCGGAGTGTAACTCCCATGATTTAGTTAATCGTTATGAAACGAATAACTGTACGTAGAAGAGAGTGCCTGCGTCTGGCTATGCTCTCGGAGTGTAACTCCCATGATTTAGTTAATCGTTATGAAACGAATAACTGTATGTAGAAGAGAGTGCCTGCGTCTGGCTATGCTCTCGGAGTGTAACTCCCATGATTTAGTTAATCGTTATGAAACGAATAACTGTATGTTGAAGAGAGTGCCTGCGTCTGGCTATGCTCTCGGAGTGTAACTCCCATGATTTAGTTAATCGTTATGAAACGAATAACTGTATGTAGAAGAGAGTGCCTGCGTCTGGCTATGCTCTCGGAGTGTAACTCCCATGATTTAGTTAATCGTTATGAAACGAATAACTGTATGTTGAAGAGAGTGCCTGCGTCTGGCTATGCTCTCGGAGTGTAACTCCCATGATTTAGTTAATCGTTATGAAACGAATAACTATATGTTGAAGAGAGTGCCTGCGTCTGGCTATGCTCTCGGAGTGTAACTCCCATGAATTAGTTAATCGTTATGAAACGAATAACTGTATGTTGAAGAGAGTGCCTGCGTCTGGCTATGCTCTCGGAGTGTAACTCCCATGATTTAGTTAATCGTTATGAAACGAATAACTGTATGTAGAAGAGAGTGCCTGCGTCTGGCTATGCTCTCGGAGTGTAACTCCCATGATTTAGTTAATCGTTATGAAACGAATAACTGTATGTAGAAGAGAGTGCCTACGTCTGGCTATGTATGCTCTCGGAGTGTAACTCCCATGATTTAGTTAATCGTTATGAAACGAATAACTGTATGTAGAAGAGAGTGCCTACGTCTGGCTATGTATGCTCTCGGAGTGTAACTCCCATGATTTAGTTAATCGTTATGAAACGAATAACTGTATGTAGAAGAGAGTGCCTGCGTCTGGCTATGCTCTCGGAGTGTAACTCCCATGATTTAGTTAATCGTTATGAAACGAATAACTGTATGTAGAAGAGAGTGCCTGCGTCTGGCTATGCTCTCGGAGTGTAACTCCCATAATTTAGTTAATCGTTATGAAACGAATAACTGTATGTAGAAGAGAGTGCCTGCGTCTGGCTATGCTCTCGGAGTGTAACTCCCATGATTTAGTTAATCGTTTTGAAACGAATAACTGTATGTTGAAGAGAGTGCCTGCGTCTGGCTATGCTCTCGGAGTGTAACTCCCATGATTTAGTTAATCGTTATGAAACGAATAACTGTATGTTGAAGAGAGTGCCTGCGTCTGGCTATGCTCTCGGAGTGTAACTCCCATGATTTAGTTAATCGTTATGAAACGAATAACTGTATGTAGAAGAGAGTGCCTGCGTCTGGCTATGCTCTCGGAGTGTAACTCCCATGATTTAGTTAATCGTTATGAAACGAATAACTGTATGTAGAAGAGAGTGCCTGCGTCTGGCTATGCTCTCGGAGTGTAACTCGCATGATTTAGTTAATCGTTATGAAACGAATAACTGTATGTAGAAGAGAGTGCCTGCGTCTGGCTATGCTCTCGGAGTGTAACTCCCATGATTTAGTTAATCGTTATGAAACGAATAACTGTATGTAGAAGAGAGTGCCTGCGTCTGGCTATGCTCTCGGAGTGTAACTCCCATGATTTAGTTAATCGTTATGAAACGAATAACTGTATGTAGAAGAGAGTGCCTGCGTCTGGCTATGCTCTCGGAGTGTAACTCCCATGATTTAGTTAATCGTTATGAAACGAATAACTGTATGTAGAAGAGAGTGCCTGCGTCTGGCTATGCTCTCGGAGTGTAACTCGCATGATTTAGTTAATCGTTATGAAACGAATAACTGTATGTAGAAGAGAGTGCCTGCGTCTGGCTATGCTCTCGGAGTGTAACTCCCATGATTTAGTTATTCGTTATGAAACGAATAACTGTATGTAGAAGAGAGTGCCTGCGTCTGGCTATGCTCTCGGAGTGTAACTCCCATGATTTAGTTAATCGTTATGAAACGAATAACTGTATGTAGAAGAGAGTGCCTGCGTCTGGCTATGCTCTCGGAGTGTAACTCCCATGATTTAGTTAATCGTTATGAAACGAATAACTGTATGTTGAAGAGAGTGCCTGCGTCTGGCTATGCTCTCGGAGTGTAACTCCCATGATTTAGTTAATCGTTATGAAACGAATAACTGTATGTTGAAGAGAGTGCCTGCGTCTGGCTATGCTCTCGGAGTGTAACTCCCATGATTTAGTTAATCGTTATGAAACGAATAACTGTACGTAGAAGAGAGTGCCTGCGTCTGGCTATGCTCTCGGAGTGTAACTCCCATGATTTAGTTAATCGTTATGAAACGAATAACTGTACGTAGAAGAGAGTGCCTGCGTCTGGCTATGCTCTCGGAGTGTAACTCCCATGATTTAATTAATCGTTATGAAACGAATAACTGTACGTAGAAGAGAGTGCCTGCGTCTGGCTATGCTCTCGGAGTGTAAC
Organism: Pieris brassicae; assembly: GCF_905147105.1. Lineage (NCBI taxonomy): Eukaryota > Metazoa > Arthropoda > Insecta > Lepidoptera > Pieridae > Pieris > Pieris brassicae. The sequence goes on from NW_025576243.1 coordinate 50,505, forward strand.
TCCCATGATTTAGTTAATCGTTATGAAACGAATAACTGTATGTTGAAGAGAGTGTCTGCGTCTGGCTATGCTCTCGGAGTGTAACTCCCATGATTTAGTTAATTGTTATGAAACGAATAACTGTATGTAGAAGAGAGTGCCTGCGTCTGGCTATGCTCTCGGAGTGTAACTCCCATGATTTAGTTAATCGTTATGAAACGAATAACTGTATGTTGAAGAGAGTGCCTGCGTCTGGCTATGCTCTCGGAGTGTAACTCCCATGATTTAGTTAATCGTTATGAAACGAATAACTGTATGTAGAAGAGAGTGCCTGCGTCTGGCTATGCTCTCGGAGTGTAACTCCCATGATTTAGTTAATCGTTATGAAACGAATAACTGTATGTAGAAGAGAGTGCCTGCGTCTGGCTATGCTCTCGGAGTGTAACTCCCATGATTTAGTTAATCGTTATGAAACGAATAACTGTGCGTAGAAGAGAGTGCCTGCGTCTGGCTATGCTCTCGGAGTGTAACTCCCATGATTTAGTTTATCGTTATGAAACGAATAACTGTATGTTGAAGAGAGTGCCTGCGTCTGGCTATGCTCTCGGAGTGTAACTCTCATGATTTCGTTTATCGTTATGAAACGAATAACTGTATGTTGAAGAGAGTGCCTGCGTCTGGCTATGCTCTCGGAGTGTAACTCCCATGATTTAGTTAATCGTTATGAAACGAATAACTGTATGTAGAAGAGAGTGCCTGCGTCTGGCTATGCTCTCGGAGTGTAACTCCCATGATTTAGTTAATCGTTTTGAAACGAATAACTGTATGTTGAAGAGAGTGCCTGCGTCTGGCTTTGCTCTCGGAGTGTAACTCCCATGATTTAGTTAATCGTTATGAAACGAATAACTGTATGTTGAAGAGAGTGTCTGCGTCTGGCTATGCTCTCGGAGTGTAACTCCCATGATTTAGTTAATTGTTATGAAACGAATAACTGTATGTAGAAGAGAGTGCCTGCGTCTGGCTATGCTCTCGGAGTGTAACTCCCATGATTTAGTTAATCGTTATGAAACGAATAACTGTATGTTGAAGAGAGTGCTGCGTCTGGCTATGCTCTCGGAGTGTAACTCCCATGATTTAGTTAATCGTTATGAAACGAATAACTGTATGTTGAAGAGAGTGTCTGCGTCTGGCTATGCTCTCGGAGTGTAACTCCCATGATTTAGTTAATTGTTATTAAACGAATAACTGTATGTAGAAGAGAGTGCCTACGTCTGGCTATGTATGCTCTCGGAGTGTAACTCCCATGATTTAGTTAATCGTTATGAAACGAATAACTGTATGTAGAAGAGAGTGCCTACGTCTGGCTATGTATGCTCTCGGAGTGTAACTCCCATGATTTAGTTAATCGTTATGAAACGAATAACTGTATGTAGAAGAGAGTGCCTGCGTCTGGCTATGCTCTCGGAGTGTAACTCCCATGATTTAGTTAATCGTTATGAAACGAATAACTGTATGTAGAAGAGAGTGCCTGCGTCTGGCTATGCTCTCGGAGTGTAACTCCCATAATTTAGTTAATCGTTATGAAACGAATAACTGTATGTAGAAGAGAGTGCCTGCGTCTGGCTATGCTCTCGGAGTGTAACTCCCATGATTTAGTTAATCGTTTTGAAACGAATAACTGTATGTTGAAGAGAGTGCCTGCGTCTGGCTATGCTCTCGGAGTGTAACTCCCATGATTTAGTTAATCGTTATGAAACGAATAACTGTATGTTGAAGAGAGTGCCTGCGTCTGGCTATGCTCTCGGAGTGTAACTCCCATGATTTAGTTAATCGTTATGAAACGAATAACTGTATGTAGAAGAGAGTGCCTGCGTCTGGCTATGCTCTCGGAGTGTAACTCCCATGATTTAGTTAATCGTTATGAAACGAATAACTGTATGTAGAAGAGAGTGCCTGCGTCTGGCTATGCTCTCGGAGTGTAACTCGCATGATTTAGTTAATCGTTATGAAACGAATAACTGTATGTAGAAGAGAGTGCCTGCGTCTGGCTATGCTCTCGGAGTGTAACTCCCATGATTTAGTTAATCGTTATGAAACGAATAACTGTATGTAGAAGAGAGTGCCTGCGTCTGGCTATGCTCTCGGAGTGTAACTCCCATGATTTAGTTAATCGTTATGAAACGAATAACTGTATGTAGAAGAGAGTGCCTGCGTCTGGCTATGCTCTCGGAGTGTAACTCCCATGATTTAGTTAATCGTTATGAAACGAATAACTGTATGTAGAAGAGAGTGCCTGCGTCTGGCTATGCTCTCGGAGTGTAACTCGCATGATTTAGTTAATCGTTATGAAACGAATAACTGTATGTAGAAGAGAGTGCCTGCGTCTGGCTATGCTCTCGGAGTGTAACTCCCATGATTTAGTTAATCGTTATGAAACGAATAACTGTATGTAGAAGAGAGTGCCTGCGTCTGGCTATGCTCTCGGAGTGTAACTCCCATGATTTAGTTAATCGTTATGAAACGAATAACTGTATGTAGAAGAGAGTGCCTGCGTCTGGCTATGCTCTCGGAGTGTAACTCCCATGATTTAGTTAATCGTTATGAAACGAATAACTGTATGTAGAAGAGAGTGCCTGCGTCTGGCTATGCTCTCGGAGTGTAACTCCCATGATTTAGTTAATCGTTATGAAACGAATAACTGTATGTTGAAGAGAGTGCCTGCGTCTGGCTATGCTCTCGGAGTGTAACTCCCATGATTTAGTTAATCGTTATGAAACGAATAACTGTACGTAGAAGAGAGTGCCTGCGTCTGGCTATGCTCTCGGAGTGTAACTCCCATGATTTAGTTAATCGTTATGAAACGAATAACTGTACGTAGAAGAGAGTGCCTGCGTCTGGCTATGCTCTCGGAGTGTAACTCCCATGATTTAATTAATCGTTATGAAACGAATAACTGTACGTAGAAGAGAGTGCCTGCGTCTGGCTATGCTCTCGGAGTGTAACTCCCATGATTTAGTTAATCGTTATGAAACGAATAACTGTATGTTGAAGAGAGTGTCTGCGTCTGGCTATGCTCTCGGAGTGTAACTCCCATGATTTAGTTAATTGTTATGAAACGAATAACTGTATGTAGAAGAGAGTGCCTGCGTCTGGCTATGCTCTCGGAGTGTAACTCCCATGATTTAGTTAATCGTTATGAAACGAATAACTGTATGTTGAAGAGAGTGCCTGCGTCTGGCTATGCTCTCGGAGTGTAACTCCCATGATTTAGTTAATCGTTATGAAACGAATAACTGTATGTAGAAGAGAGTGCCTGCGTCTGGCTATGCTCTCGAGTGTAACTCCCATGATTTAGTTAATCGTTATGAAACGAATAACTGTATGTAGAAGAGAGTGCCTGCGTCTGGCTATGCTCTCGGAGTGTAACTCCCATGATTTAGTTAATCGTTATGAAACGAATAACTGTGCGTAGAAGAGAGTGCCTGCGTCTGGCTATGCTCTCGGAGTGTAACTCCCATGATTTAGTTTATCGTTATGAAACGAATAACTGTATGTTGAAGAGAGTGCCTGCGTCTGGCTATGCTCTCGGAGTGTAACTCCCATGATTTCGTTATCGTTATGAAACGAATAACTGTATGTTGAAGAGAGTGCCTGCGTCCTGGCTATGCTCTCGGAGTGTAACTCCCATGATTAGTTAATCGTTATGAAACGAATAACTGTATGTAGAAGAGAGTGCCTGCGTCTGGCTATGCTCTCGGAGTGTAACTCCCATGATTTAGTTAATCGTTTTGAAACGAATAACTGTATGTTGAAGAGAGTGCCTCGTCTGGCTTTGCTCTCGGAGTGTAACTCCCATGATTTAGTTAATCGTTATGAAACGAATAACTGTATGTTGAAGAGAGTGCCTGCGTCTGGCTATGCTCTCGGAGTGTAACTCCATGATTTAGTTAATCGTTATGAAACGAATAACTGTACGTAGAAGAGAGTGCCTGCGTCTGGCTATGCTCTCGGAGTGTAACTCCCATGATTTAGTTAATCGTTATGAAATGAATAACTGTATGTAGAAGAGAGTGCCTGCGTCTGGCTATGCTCTCGGAGTGTAACTCCATGATTTAGTTAATCGTTATGAAACGAATAACTGTATGTTGAAGAGAGTGCCTGCGTCTGGCTATGCTCTCGGAGTGTAACTCCCATGATTTAGTTAATCGTTATGAAACGAATAACTGTATGTAGAAGAGAGTGCCTGCGTCTGGCTATGCTCTCGGAGTGTAACTCCATGATTTAGTTAATCGTTATGAAACGAATAACTGTATGTTGAAGAGAGTGCCTGCGTCTGGCTATGCTCTCGGAGTGTAACTCCCATGATTTAGTTAATCGTTATGAAACGAATAACTATATGTTGAAGAGAGTGCCTGCGTCTGGCTATGCTCTCGAATGTAACTCCCATGATTTAGTTAATCGTTATGAAACGAATAACTGTATGTTGAAGAGAGTGCCTGCGTCTGGCTATGCTCTCGGAGTGTAACTCCCATGATTTAGTTAA